>NW_016690312.1:1673738-1769225 GCF_001604755.1 Lepidothrix coronata | reverse complement strand
TCCAGCTTTTCTGAATGACAGAGCACAGAAATCTTCCATTGCTCACTCCATCAGTGCTTTCTATTTGCTGCTAATGACACGTGCTCTGCTCTGAAAGCAAACTCTAACAGTCAACACACTCACTTTTTTTCTTTTTCTTTTTTTTTTTTTTAATTTTTATTTTTACTAAGGACGTCCTGCCACCGATAAAAACTTTCCAAATCTGAAAAAGGATTTTCTGAGCAATAGAATCATAGAATTACAGAGTAGTTTGGGTGGGAAGGGACCTTAAAACTCATCTCCTCCCACGGGCAGGGACATCTTCCACTAGTCCACATTGTTCCAAGCCCCATCCAACCTGGCCTTGAACACATCCAGGGATGGGTCAGCCACAGCTTCTCTGGGCAACCTGTGCCAGTAAAGAATTTCTCCCAGCATCAAATCTATACCTACTCTGTTTCAGTTTGAAGTCATCCCCCCTTGTCCTGTCACTCAGTTCCTGATGAACTTTTGAGGAACTTTTCACTTCTCTAGATCAGAAACGCCTCTGAATGTCTGCTGCTAGTGAGCAATTTTTCTATTATTTATACTCGGTTAAAAACCACCATCATTAGCTTCAGACTTTTCAGCATAATTTAAAATACAGAAGCAGTCCTTTGGTATGAATAACTCAGGGTGTTCAGTCTTCCTTAGAGGAAGGAGAGTTTGGTGAACCTCGTTACCCTGCTTGTTTCCAGTCACTGAGCACACCAGCTGAAAAAGAGCTCCGTGGTCTTAATGACCCTACTTCCTAATTTGATGTTCACAGCTCTGGATAGGGGGACTGGTGGAGAGAGGAGCAACCAAAAGAAGAGAAACAACCAAACAGCTCCATTCAGAGCAAAATTATATCCCAAGGAAATCACATACAGAAACAGGCTACCTGCCAAGGCTTCCTCCAGCTGGACAAAGCCTGGAGAAGCTTCCTAAGCCCATTTATCCATTTCTAGAATTCCATGACCACGCAGGCTGTAAAAAAAGATTGCCACACACATCTGTAGGTAGATGCAACTGCATGGATGTAGTGTAGCTGATTTATTTTTCTCTGTATATTAAAATCAGCAGATCCATCTCGAGCAGAGCTGTACAAATAGAGTTATTCCAAACAGACTATTTTGCAGACACTCTGTCTGTTCTCCAGACTGAGAATTGTTGCTGCTGTGCTGCGACAGAGCTGATGGGATTTGGAGTTGCCATAGTGTTAAATGTTTCTCCTGTGATCAGCAACTGCTGATTTAAATGAAAGTCTGGAGCCATTTTCTCTCCTGCATATTTCACAGTCATTTCAAAGTCATCACAGACAAAAAGGTATAATGATACCAGGTAAAAAATGCATTTAAATGAGCTTTTTGTGATCTGATTTCAGGGTCATAGCACACAAACAGCACATGCTTTCAGTTGCAGTAAAGGACAGGAGATTATGAAGGCCTTTAGTCATCCCAGTTATAATTAGTAAACGTGTACACACATTCACTTCACAGGACTTGCATATTTAACAGCCTGAGCTGAATTTTGTGTCTGTGCAACGTCCAGGCCAAAAACTCCATCTCTGATGTGTGGGATGATTTCCTTTAGCAGTTGTGACAAATGAGTGTGAGGCACAGCGAGGTGAAGGCAAGCCAGGGTCAATGGGACTGGGAGGCGCTTGGCACTTTAAAAAATTCGGAGAATTTAATTCCTCAGATTTATCAGTATTAATAATTCTAAGTTAATGCATTTTCCTTGTCACTTACAATGAGTCAATCACTAATTAAATGTTGTTGAAAAGATGAATTACCATTTTACATGCTTTAAAGAGCGTCGCTTATACATCTAAATCTAGATGTGAAATGTAGAGAGATATGATCTAATCCCCCTAAATACCATCGTTATCCAAAAATAATATTATACTGAATTCATCTCATTGTCAGAAAAGGAGAAGTCCTGGAAAACGGAATGATCAACATCTAACCCCCTAACATGTATTTGTATAAATTTTATATTCAAATTACCTGGAGCTAGTTTGTGGAATTAATCATTTCCCTTCAGTGGGGTAGCAATGACACAAGAAACATCCTGTGTCTATTGACAGGTTCAGAAATTCATTAATTTCTTCCTCCCCTTTGCATTGTAGCTATTCATGTTTAATACCTGTATAAATGCACAATTTAGAGCTCTGCCCAGCAGTAGTAACTCCCATCTCTTTCTGACTGACAACGATGAGATTTCTGTCATGCTTTGCCTCTCCCACAGTGCCAGTGATGGGATTTTTTCCCTGGAAATCTTATTACTGAATGCGCTGTCGTGGTCTCAGATGGAACTTTCAATCAAAAAGGCAATCAGAAGGTCATCCATTTGTGATTTTTCCTACAAAAGAGCTTTGCAAAACTCTTCAGTGTAGACTATAACTCCTGGTCAGAGCGACTTGCCCTGAACACTGATGGGACCATAGCTGTGATCCACAGCTCACAGCACCTTCCTTTGCTCCCAGGACTGGGAGGGAGACTGAAAACTGGCTCAGTTTTGAATCAGACTTTCCCATTTGCACTTCTATTAGATCTGGCATGGCAACTCACAACACCCTGGCACGGGGTGCAAGTGATTAGTAAGAGTGTGTTTGGCTTTAATTGCAGTCTGTTCCATAAATATGTTTGATTTCATTGAAATCTTCATAACTGCTTCTGTTCTATCTTTAGAAAACTTCACTGTTTAGAGTATCACCAAAGTTGCTAGATAAAGCTATTCAGAGGCAATTTTTTAACGTAATGTAACTTAAATCTATTGGAGACTTCATTAATTTCAAAACAATCTTTATAACACATATAGAAGTGGTATTAGTGTCTTAGTTGTCCACAGACTACAGTCATTAAACCCAGCCATGCTGCAGCTAAAGCAAAGTAAATGTTTCCATTCGAAACACAGGTAAAATTGGGGGTGATGCATTGAGACTTTTTTGTTTGCAGAACAAATGTTACTGAGGAATTTAAAGTCAGTGGGTTGTTTTTACTGACAATACTTTAACAAAAGATCTGTGAGCTTGTTTTTCAGCAAGGCACAAGTGAATTAGACACTCATAACTCCTGTGGCCACAGGCTGCTATCTAATTCTGCAAACACTGTCAAAAAATGTTTCAAATATTATCCTATTTTTAATATTATTTTGACTGCATTCAATTAATAAATAAATTCTGAAGAAAATACATTCCTCAAAAAACCTATGAAGTTATTCAGGCAGATTCATTTCTGCAGTGCACAGGTAAACCTGAAAGAAAAGCAGCAACAAGAGAAGTATTTATAAAAATATATTTCACAAAGTAGGAAACAATACAGGAGTTTCTCTGAATACAATACATGGAGTAAATAAACAAACAATAATATAGCTTCAAAACAAAGTAGAAAATTAAAATGATTTGCATGTAATACGTAGTTTTCTTATACAATTGCTACTTCTAAATGGCAAGTTTGCATTACAAATTGAGTATGCTTGCAGCTTCTAGTGTTCTTTCTCTGTGTGCAAGAGCCCTGGTGCAACACTATGAATATTATAGAAAAGAAATGCTAATAACAGAAGCAGTAAAATTATGTACACACTGGTTCCTGCTCTAATACAGTGGAGAACTATAAGCATGTTTTTTTTTTACTGTACTGTGTTATGTGTGGATTTCTAAAAGTCTATAGTTTAAATATTCACATGAACCAGTTTACTTCCAGCTGTTTGTGCTTGTATTAAAAACACCAGGTACTAGATTTATGAAGATACAAAACTGTCAAAAGTTTTCTCTGGGAAAGTTTAATTCCTGCCAGCATTCTCTTAAAATTCAGCTACTTCAAATGGATAGGGAACTGCTTTAACCTGCAACAATTTGTCATTTTTCTTTTCAAAATGTACATGTATTAAACATTCATTATATATAGAAAAAAAATCTAACAGATATAATTTAGTTTTCTTCATAATCTTACTCTATAGATTATCAGTTTTGATAAATAAAAGCAGTAATGGACATCAATAAAATATTTATTTCAAAGATTAAACAAATAAATTCGATCTTTAGCAATAAAATCATCAATCCTTTCATTTAGGTAAGTCCATCCCATTTCACAGTTTTCTCTTTCGGAAGATGAAGCACAGGACTGATCCTTCTTCTAGAAAAAAAGATCCTTTTGGAAAGCAAGGTTTTGTAGCCCTGCCTCTGAATCTCTACACATTAGTAGGATTTATTACCCATCACTGGAATGGATTAAGAACATGTGAATATTTTAAGGCTTGACACAATATTTAAAGATGATATTCAGTCTGTGGTTACGTGGCCAACAATTACTGTATGTACAACGGATGGTCACTGCACAGTAGAAGCCAGTAGGAATTGGCAATGCTATTTCTGCTCAGCATTGCTAAGAAGACCAAGATATTGCTTTTAAACATTTCTGTGGCGGGATCTTTGTTGGCAATGCAGAAACAAACCATTAGCTTTACACATACTGGCAGGAGCTACTGTTCAACAGCAAAATCCCTGCAAGTCCATTTTCTAAGAGAGCACCAATTTCTTTTTGTTCTTTTCAATTCACTGAAGATAATCAAAGATCCGAATCTCCATCTTCAGAGTGGTCAAGTGAATATCAAATATCCAAAGACTTCTAGACACTCCACATACTTTACTTCACACTCCACAAGACTTAACCTCCTAACATATACTTTTTTTTTTTGGTTCAACATTACAATGTAGTTGATTTTATAGATGACTGGCGCTAAACTTGCCTCTAAAACAAAAAGCCACATTAGTTTTAACTACCAGCAGTGGCCCTAGAATATTACATGATCATTAAGTCAACAGGGAAGAAGTTTGTAATCCACTGTCAAGTTTCTTTGTCACTTTCTCCAACTGAGTAAAGTTCTCCAAGTCTTTTAAAGCGAGGACCCCATTCACTGAGGTAGTCAAAATTCTGGTCTGAGTCTGATGTAGAGGACTCCAATGAGCTCAGGGAACCAGCCGCTGACCCCTTTCCTTCATAGCCATAAATCTGGATAGAGTCATATGGTGGAGCTGTGGGATCGTTATCAGCTTCATGAAGCCTCACATTAATAAATTCATCAACATCAACACCATTAGGAACAGGTGCAAGACCCTGCCTGGGCATAAATTGAAGATCAGGCTTAATATCCTTACGAGGCAAAAAGCCATTAATTCCATCCGGATTTTGCAAAGTCGCAATGTCAAACGCTTCTGTGTCTTCTTCTCCACCTCCCTCGTCATCGTAGCGGATAATATTTTCCCTCACATCTTCATCATCTTTGATGATTAGAGGCTCGTTCTTATGTCTTCTCAGCGTTACAAACAGCACCACGATGACTGCAAAGAAAACATCACAGGCTGGTTAGGTAAGAAATTTCCAATCAAAACATTACATGGGAAGTGCAGTTGTGGAAGGTGGTCGGGTGGCTTTTGTGAAATCGAGAGTAATAAGGGTGAAAAGCTGAAAGACCTATAACTTCAACCTCATTCACGTGATGGAAATCTGATCAGAAGCTCTGAGTAGCCCTCAAGATTTTTATTATCAGCTCATATTTACATCTGAAGCTCAATTGTATATAGGCTTCTATATAACTTTTATATACTTCTATAAAACGTACTTCTAGTTTTGAGCTTCAAAGTCAGTAAACAACTTTTCCTTTTGGGAGTGAAGTAAAGCTATCATTATTCACTGAACACAGTCTATAAGGATCTACATTATGGATGGTGTTTTCCAAAATTAGAGAGTGTTTTTCTGAAAACACAGCCCTAATGACAAAAGGAAATCAGTGTCTTTTTTTTTAACCTGTTGCAAGAGACTCACATTATATAACTGAAAAGAAAATGAGACAATAAGGGGGAAAAAAAGAGCTTAGCTTGATTTCAGAATTGTGGACAGATGTATAAAAAACTCTAAATGGGTTGCAGTGTTGTTTTTGCAGCTTAATGCTGAAATCTCAGTTACTGATGTAAATCTCAGTTACAAAGTGAAGCTGTGAAGTGCAGAAATAGGCCTCTTCCTTCACTGCTCTCTCCCTCGCTTGATGTTGTATACAAATTCTGTATGTTTTATTAAAATATACCCTGCTGCTTGTCTTGTAAAGCTGCAGTGGGTCTTGTGCCATTAAAATCCAGAATAAGCTCATATTAGAAATATATAAATACAAATATATATAATAGAAATCTCTAAAGCTGTTTAAAAGCATCCAAAGGAGGGCTAGGATGATGATGAAGGGTCTAGAGGGGCCTTACAAGGAGGGGCTGAGGACACTTGGTGTGTTCAGCTGGAGGAGACTGAGGGCAGAGCTCATCGGGGTCTGCAGCTCCTCACGAGGGGCAGAGGAGGGGCAGCTCCATCTCTGCTCTGCGGGACCAGGGACAGCACCCAGGGAATGGCTGGAGCTGTGTCAGGGTAGGCTCAGGTTGGATCTCAGGAAAAGGTTCTTCCCCCAGAGGCTGGATGGGCACTGCCCAGGCTCCCCAGGGCAGTGGGCACAGCCCCAAGGCTGCCAGAGCTCCAGGAGGGTTTGGACCATGCTCTGAGGGCCAGGGTGGGATTGTTGGGGTGTCTGTGCAGGGCCAGGAGTTGGACTGGAGGGACTTGTGGGTCCCTTCCACCTCAGGGTATCCTGTAATTCTGAGATTCTATGATTCATGCAAGCCTTAGAAGACAGAACAAGTCCACTTCTGTCATGTGTAACACATACTATGTTCACCTTGCTACTTAACATCCTGGCTGGATTTTTGGTTTCACGTTCCATACCTGCTTATTATGTAACTCCTGTACAACTACTTCAGACTGGGACTTTGCTTTGTACGCTTCAGCTCTCAGGACAGGAGGGACACAACCCTGACAGGATTTCAGGACTGCTGCATGTTCCATTGGACTAGACTGTCAGTCCTTCTCTGTGACTCCTGTGCTCCCTTATGGCCACGCAGGAAGCAGAGGAGTTTTGAGCTGTGACACAAATACCTACCCAGCAGCAAAATGATGCAGGCCAGGATTGCAATGAGGGCTCCCATGCTGAGTCCAATGGGAAGCACATAGGCCTCAACATTACAGGACTGGACAATGCCATCACTGCTGCAGCCACAGACACGGATGGTGAGGGTGCTGGTGCTGCTCATGGGAGGATTCCCACTGTCACTGATGACGATTGGCAGCAGATAAACCTCTTGCTTCTGCCGGCTGAACCCGCTGTGCTTCGCCAGGATGCTGAGGGTGTTGTCTGGAAAAGGGAAAATTGGCAACGTTTCACCACACAGAAGGGCTGCTGACCCCACAGCTTTCAGGAAACCTCAAACGTTTTATGACCTCCTCACACCAGCAGCACGTGACACAGAAATCCCTTCCCTTTCTGTCCCTGCTCTGAAGAAGTGCAACATGTGCATTTTCTTGTGTCTTGTGGTACGACCATGAGGCAATCCCTCACTTTCTCCTCTGCATACATCCCTATAGATATCTTCCCATCATGGTTCACCACTGTTTCTCAAGTCATGCAGTCATAAAAATTCACCCAGTAAAGCGAGAAAGAAATGAGATGTTAAAGTAACCCAAACTTAAAGCACATTCATCAATTAAAACAAATGTTCCCTCCGTTACAGTTACAAATTGCACAATATCTTCCCTTGCTACGAAAGATTCTTCTTTTTCATATAAAGACAAAAGAAAAGCTCAATGCATCAAAAGCTGTAGGCCTGATTTTCAGCAACTGAAACATTTATTAGGCCCCGGTGATGGAAAAAGAGCAGACGGAACCAGAATGTATCTCCTGTGGAGGCAGCTGGAGGAAATGAGTCTGGGACATTCTTACCTCTGCACACATATGCAGAAACTTAATTTTAGAAGCATATAGAGGCATCTGACTGCATGGCATCCTACCCAGACACAGAGTCACACAGTTAAATCTCTCATACTCACTCAGTTCACCATCAAAAAGAATACAAGTTGGTTTTACTTAGGATAATCATATAGATTCTCTCAAGTATTAGCTGTAAAAATTATAGATTCTAGCCAGTTAACAACACACTACTACTGAATATCAGTGATCTTGTATGTGTAAGAATGCTCAGGTATAAATCATGATTAGTGAGCATGTCAAGCATGGGAAAAACTCTGATTTATTTACATACTTATATATTCACTGTTAACTTTGTTTCATTCTGTGGAATGAAAAAAAAAATTCAGTATTATGAGTTATATACTAACAGAGTGCATGTTGACTTGCACTAGTTTGGGTTTGTTTTTAATAAAAAGATATTTTGTTTAATAAAAGGATTCTGAGGCACACAGAATAGGAATGTGCGTGTGTGTTACTGCAGGATCCAATGACAATTTTAAAGCTGCACATCATGTTTGGGAGAAGGAGTTAATGTTGATTTTCCTGATTCATCATGAACCAAAGTAAGCCTCCTGATATTTTATGCTATAAAATGCACATTTTCAATATTAAATGTCATTCCACGGAAGGAAAGAAATTACTGGGATTTATGTGGCAGGCATGAGGCAGGGAAGGCTTGGAAGACAGGCAATGTTCATATGACAACTACAGCAAAGACTCAATTCTTGAGTTGAACCCCAAATTTCCTTCTTAATAAGGAGGTATATTAATAAGGAATAAAGATACAGAATACAATGATTACAGAACAAAATATTACTAAACTATATCACGGCCTCAACCTATATCAAGATATCAATCAGTAGATAACTCCTATAGTTAATTCATTACTTCCATGAAACAAAAGAGGAAGAAAGATTATTTGGTATTCAAGCACAGGCGTAATTGCCTCACACAGAGAACAGAGAAGGCTTGTTTTCCCACTCAGTGACTAAGAAAATGGAGCCAAGTAGGCTCCTTGTGAAGATCAGGACCTCTGATTTTGCAGGCCTGCTGCGTATGCTCAGAGGGATGGAGCAGCTCTGCTGGGAGGAAAGGCTGGGAGAACCGGGATTGTTCAGCCTGGAGAAGAGAAGCTTTGGGGTGACCTGATTGTGGCCTTCCAGGACCTGAAGGGAGCCTGCAAGGAGCATGGAGAGAGACTATTCCCAAGGGCCTGGAGTGACAGGACAAGTGGAAATGGCTTCACACTGACAGAGGGCAGGGTTAGATGGGATTTTAGGGAAAAATTCCTGGCTGTGAGGGTGGGGAGGCCCTGGCACAGGTTGCCCAGAGATGCTGTGGCTGCCCCATCCCTGGGAGTGTCCAAGGCCAGGTTGGACAGGGCTTGGAGCAACCTGGGCTAGTGGGAGGTGGCAGGGGGTGGGACTGGATGGGTTTTAAGGTCCCTCCCAACCCAAACATTCTATGATTCTCTAACCCTTCCACAGCAGAACCACCTACCAATCACACTTATGCAACCTGGAGAGGTTCTTTCTATAATTCATCTTGCTAATGATGTGTTAGAGATGATGTAACCATTTCAGCATTTTTCACACATTTGGAGTACGTAACACATGAAGATCAATCTAAAAATTAACCACTGAATAAAGCAGAAAAAATACAGTCACTTTGCAGAACAAAAAGTATTCCTAACAATTTTTTTTTTCCCAGGAATCCTGAGTTATTATCTATTTAATTTGGAAACAGTCACATCAAAACTGATGGCACCCTGGAGCTAAATAAATAGTCTAGTCCTTTCTTGTGCCCTTTTTGAAAATTAAAGGGAGCATATGTGTTTACTGAAGATAAATTTCAGGTATAAGCTCTTAAGAATCCTGACAACTCAAATAGGACCAAGCTCCCTGAAGACAACCAGAGTCACATGTGCCACTGTGTTACAGTGGAAAAGTCAAGTATGTCTTAAGTCAACAATTAGCAGACATTTAGAAGTGAGCATAAACCACATGTCAAATTAAACCACTTCCAGTGTCACACTTGTTCTCTGGCTGAACTGCAGGGAACAAAGGGAAAGGTTATGCTGGGAAAATAACCCTGTAGCTCAGTTTTCCTGAATATGGGCGTGATTCTTACCAAAGTAAGAATCACTAATGCATAACACTGGGATGTGTAAAAGGTAATACTTTTTTTTTATCAGATAGCATTCTTTTCCTCCTTGGCACCCCTCCCTATTTTCAAATACTGCAAAATAAATTCATCTGTCCACTGACTTTCTCCTGCAAAATTAAAAATATCTCAGCATAAGTTGAATACTTAATGCTTTTTCTTTAACTTTTTAAAGAAGAAAAAGACTATGTGGTGCTCAATTTCCAGCTCTTTCTGTCTTTGAGACAAATCCAACTCAGAAGTGTCACATCTGTAGTCATTTATTCAGAACTCCAGAGACTTTTACAGTTATATTACACAGTGACTTCCTGTGCTCTAAAATCTGTACTGATACAGCCTGTTCCTTTCTAGGAACCTGGTACAGTCCTTCTCTGTCCAAGCTGGAGGAGAGGATTGAGAGCTGAGCCCCAGCAGCCCTGCACTTTACAGATATGCAAAAGAGGGAAGGCACCTGCTTTAGGAAGAAACAATGAAGAGAAGCTGTGTTTGTTGGTGGCAGCTTCAGATCCCTTCTGGCACACTCTCTGCTATCCTGCCTGGCACAGCAAATTCTAATAAGCCAGAATCAGGGTGTAAAACTCAGCAAAAAAGGAAGTATGTGCTCTGAAGAGACAAATAGGAGGGGGCAGAAAAAATGAGAGGAAGAAGAGATGGAGAAAATATGCCCACCACTGCCAATTAGTGAAGCTGTAACTGTGTGCAAGAAACCACCTGATACCAGGAACGGTTCTAAATTCCAGTTCAAAAGAAATGAGATAAAGTAAAAGATATTCGAGATATGTAGGACAGTTAGTTGAAATGTTTAAGTGCAAAAGAAGTTGTAATGGCTGAACAATCAGTACTGTGCAGAAGAGGTGCAAAACAAGGAGAAGAGAATAACCCTTCTTTTCTTACAGATGGCTAGCTTGGTTGGATTTTTGGGTTTGTTTTTTGGGGGTTTTTTGGTTTTTTTTTTTTTTTTTGGTTGAAAGCTGCTGTGTTTGACTAAAGGTGAATATGTTGTGCCTGGAAAGAAACTGGCAATCAGAACTGGCAATCAGAAGTCATCAATAGAAAAAGCAAAATGAAACAACCAAATTGTTTTGCCAATGGATGGCAAGCCTTCCACTTGCCTTGGCAATTTTCTTTAGCAATGAATTCCTTTCCCTCCATTGCTACCTCCTGAAATAAATATACCTTGGTGCTGCTGAAAACGTGGCTCAAGTGAAGAACAATGACTCTCTAACTGATGTTTCAGTTGGCTCCTAGAACTTGAAACTAAATCCTAGCAGTTGATTAGCAGTAAACTTAACTTATCTGATTTGATTCCTTCTCTCTGTGGACATTCCCCTTACTGGTAGGTGACAAAACAGCAGGAATCTCCTCCAGGAACAACCTCCAGCACTGCTGCAGGAATTATCTCGGCAGCAGGTGCTCAACAGGAGAGGGGACAGTCTCTTTCCACTCATCTTTCCAATTAACCCACTGATCCTTCATTATAGTGCTGTTCAGGCTATTTATTTATTCGTGTTACTTTTAGCAAAACAAGGAAAATTACATGCAGAAAACCCCCCAAACCTGTCTGTTAATAAAGCTTTGAGGTAAACCTGCCACAGGCAAAGAGACACCAAGTGTTTACCTCCAGTCACTGAGGTACAGTCAGGAGGGCCTTTGATGTTCTCCATGAAAACGAGTCTCCCTGAAATCTGTGCCCTTTTGTGTGAGGAAGGGGCTGAAGAAGGTCATGGAAATGCCTGAGTCCTGTGAGATGCCCTCTCATGGGTGATGTTCCAACTACCCAGGATGGACAAGGAGCTCTGTTTGTCCTACAGGCTTCAGGAATATCATCAGATGAGGGACCCTAATAATTGCCTTACCCTCAGTGTCAGCTCGGAGTGACACAGCACCAGGAATACACAACTGCAGTTCACATCTGGAGCTCATTTTTACCATTTTTAAATATAAAACCAAATCAGTTCATTGTCTGACTCTCAGTTTTTGAAGTTCATAAGAAGATTTTTGAAACAGTCGTGAAAGAGACTGTTTTGGGAATATCTCCCTCACAGCTGGAACAAAGAATGGCAATGCAGAAGGTCTTTATGAGACGTCCAGTGTGATTTCCAGACAAAGGGAGTTTGAATAACCGTAATTACCGCAGGGCCAAGTGCTTCCTGCAGATCCCCCCAACAGTTCTCAAGACTCCCAGATCTCTTTTGAGGCTCCTGGCTGCAAGATTTTAAGAAAATGTAAATGTAGTAATTGTTATACAAAGCTGCTTCTGGATTTGCTGGACATGAGTGACTTTAACAGCACTGACACCAATTTGGATGGGAAATTAGCAGGCAGGAGTCAACTTCTTCATCTCCCACTTTGTACAGGAACACATGTTGCAATTTTAAGTCAGACAATAGAATCACAGAACAAAAGTAAAAATCAGAAGCAGTCAGTTTGCATCCAAGTTTCATTTTCTCTGCACACACTATTGCAATTCTTTAATTCCCTCGTGGTCTCTAATATGTGGAGATCAGTGGACTTCCCTGCTGGGTAACCTTACACCTGCATAACCCTTTCTGTCTTTCTTTTCCTATCCCTTTTAGAACATTTCCAGAAAGATCAAACGACCACTGGTATTAAGGACTTTGTGGTAGAAGTTGTTATCTATGCTGGATATATTACTTATGTGAAGACAGAATTTTAATTGGAAACTTTACAGCTGGAAACACCAGAAATACACGTCTTCGTGTTTATAAGAGATATCTTATTGTGTACATTTTTTAACCTAAAAGACATTCCCTGTAAAACAGAGTCCTTTACAAAAGTAGAAGAGCATCATGACTATCCTTACTGTGATGCTCCCTGCTTTTTTTAATAATGAAAACACAAGGACAGCTCATTCGTTTCCTCTCTCAGTTCATAAGTGGCATCTATTCTTACATAAAAAAAAAACCCAAACTTGAAATAACTGAGCAATTAAGTTGTTATCATCAAGGTTTCAGTGGAAACTACAAAATTACAGGCAGAAAAACAGAACATATGACATTCTACGAAATATTGGCACTATAACATTTAGCAATCTGCAAATGCACTTGAAGAGAACATTCCAGAGAATGTTAAGGTAACATTTCAGCTCTTTGCATAACCATTGATTCATTCAAGTGCTTTCTGTAATTGTTACTCTTCAGTACTGGAGACCTTTCAGTGTCAAACAGAGATTTTTTAAGAGATCTGTAGTAACACTGGTATTTTAGGTTTTCTTCAAAATTCAAACCTAATAACACAGAAATAGCGGAATATAGGGAAGATTCCAATCCCCATTTTAGATTCTGGGAATCAATCAAGTTGTCAAAACACAGAGACCTCTCAAAAAGTCTCTCTGTGCACTCCATGAGCTCTAAGCCTTAACTTAATCATTATTCTTTTGCATATTTTCCCATGAAAAGATTCACAAATAATACATATTTATATTCGTAGGATTGCGCTGTAGAACCAAACCAAATTAATTCAGCCCCAGCAGGTCCTACACTTAGTCTCACATGTGGCATCTTTGTCAACTCAACTGTTTTGAAATCTCTTTTTTTGTTTAATTTTCATAATTACAAAATCCCTGGGAAAGAATAACCACGAGCTGGTTTCTGTTCCAGCACAAGAACCAGGAGCGATGACTCAAAGCACACCCTCATCCATGTTCCCCTTGTAAAAAAACACTGTTCACAGACAGGCCCTGGGCTGAAAAGCTGATTTATATGTTTCAGGCTCCACAGGTACAAGTTGGAAGCCTCAGTTTCCTGCTTCCAAAAGCATGCTGTCAAAATGCTTTATGAGAAACACCCATTTAAGGCGGTATTTTTTTCATTTCTGCCTTAGGCTGAAACACTCTTTAAAGGGGACCTAATTAAAAGGGAACAATTGTGAGATTGTATATTATAAAGTTGTCAGTCTTTAGTAGCTGAAAAAATAATCTATTTGTTCATTAGCATTACTACCACAATTTTGTTTCATGATTAAATCTGGTGTTTTCAACATGGGTGCATTTATGCACATCAAATATGTTTTATGAGAACTTTTATGTATGTTCATATAAACACATAAGTGTGTCATGTGTAATATTTTACATGTGTATTAGGCCTTCCTTGATGTGGGTCTCAAACAAAATTGTGTTGAACAGCAGTTTCCACAAAAAGTGACCCCTTGTCTAATCTGCATAGTAATGGCATAAATGTTCTATTCAAGTACAAGGCTTACAAAATAATCTGAAAATAAAAAGTGCCATTTTTATAGTATATTTTTCTGATTTATGACAGCCAAACCATATGGGCACTGAAGCATTCACAGGTATTTCAAACTGACCTGCTTTTCATGAATGTCAAAAAATTGTGATGTCTTCAAAAAAGCAGATTGATGACTGCTATCAAATTTGATAGCAGACATCAGGTTCAAAAGAAAAAAGTTTTTGTGCTATAAAAATTCAGCTGACTGATCAAACTGTCTCTCCTGCACCATAAGAAGTTGCATGTCATACTGGCATCCTTAATGGCCACTCAAAACATTCCTATAATAAATTACAGTCTTCAATTGTTTTTTTTGCCTCGGGACCTGGGCTTTCTGTAATCCCTTAAAACAACAAAAAGAGCACAGGAAAAAAAGTATTTCATGGGAGCAAATGGATCAGTAGAAGAATAACTGGAATATATCACATATTTTGTATCTTTGATTATTTTTTATTCTCTTTACCAGTTGGCCTAAATAATAATAGCTTATGCCAGAATTGAAAGGCTGAATCAACTAATGAATAAAAAAACATAAACATATTTCCATGTATCCCTTTGCAGAAATAAAAAGCACTGTTGGGAATTTTGAATCATGAGCAAAGTAATATTTAATCATGTATACATCACTCTCATATGTTCAAATTTCTTGGAAAGGGGGATAATTATGTTAGTACTACTGTGTGATACGGAACTTGTAGTAAATAAATTCTTGACAGAAGTTTTAAAAAAAAAGCCAGACAAATTACCAGCAAAGTGATGATGAATGAGCATTTCCTCCTACTTTTTTCCTTTGAAAAATGTGAACTTTAGATAATAGTCTGTATAATTTCTAGTTCTATTCCTTTGGAAAAGTCTGAACTTTAGATAATTGTCTCTTAAGTATTCTAAAACTTTCCTTTGACCTTTAGGCCTGCAGATCTATAATCAAACATAACTATATGGTCACTTGCAGTCTAGCAGCAACTCTTGTATTTTGTACCTGGGTTTTTTAACTCATTGAAGAAAGGACAGAAAATCCCTGCTGAAGAAATAATGATGTAGAAGCAAGGGCTGAGTCTGAAATAATACTGGTTCTATTGTTAACGGGGTAGAGAAATAATTAGGACATGGTACCTCTCCCTCTTTTTTAATTTGCAGACATATAAGGCAAGTCAAACCAGGCACCTTTGGGCTCTGGGTGTGTTTGAGCCCCCCAGTTCCCACACTGAACTGCACCCAACACACCTGACTGAGTGTCACCCACTCTGCTGTGGCCAGTTATCTTTTCTAAACCCCTGGTGCCACTTTTGACTGACACTCCCATAATCTGCAGCAAATCCAGCCCGGGGAAGATGTAAGATATGCTCAAACAGTGATGGCTTTTGCCTCTCATTTTTCTCTTCTGTATTCAACAAACCAGCCACAAAGTTGTTTACTAATAATCCCATTGCTTTGACATGCTTTACTTTATTCGGATCACATCACTACATGGCATGTGCATTGAATGTTACATCTGTAAAGTGTAAGAATTAATGCAGGTTGCCAAGCTCTGGTTTAGAAAGAGAGATGAAATGGCTGTCAAATGTGCTCAGCATTAAAAATACATTATTAACACAGCAATTTGCATAGACTGATGGATCATTTTTGAAATCTACATATTCTAGTTAATTCTATTCTCTTGTTATTTTAACCAAAAAGTTTCAGAAAGTAATACTGTGTTTTACAGTGCTTTGATAAAATAATGGCTATATTTTGCATTTGAACCAAGAACTTTCCAGTACTGTATTACCAGATTCCAACAGAAATGCTGCAAAGATAAATAAGAAAGCCAAAATACCCCGAGGCTTTGCCATCTGTTTTTCTCTTGAGGGATAATGGATTCTTACTCTTTCTATGAATGTGTGCTTACAAATGCAGTGTGGGAGGTGAAGCTGATGACAGACAGATGCCTAAGGCCCTTGGGTCACTGTGAGATGTACAGCTTTACACATCACATTGCTTTGGGGTTCTCTTATGTGTAAAGCTAAATCTCTATCAGATTCAGTGAAATTCATACTACTTTTGGTAGGTGATGGAAAAGTTCCAAAAGAATTCCATCCCATGTTCTTCACCTTCCCCTCTTCACACACGTCCTTCAATTCTTACTTCTATGACTTACTTCCAGGCTCTGGAAAAGTTCAGAGTCTTCATGACTATGAAGACAATCAGAGATGTCGGAAGTGAATCTTTCTTCCCAGAATGTAAACTGTGAATGCCACAGTAAGAAACAGAAAACTTAAGTAGGAACCTTTTGGGTTTTAAATGTGATGTGTTCTTGGCATTTAAGTAACTTAAAAAACAACCACTTTCCCTTGCCCATGATAACTGTCTTTTCCACTCCAATACTCCATGGAACAAATTCATGCACACAGTAAAAGTTTAAAAACAATTTACCAGTAGATCATATAACAGACCTTAAACCTAAATCTGGAATCAGACCTATCAACCATATTGAAGTTTTGTTATAACAGTAAGAGCCAAACTCAAGCCATACTAGTGCATTTCTATTATGCTATTTACTTTTGTCATAATGTTCACTTTGAAATATAGTGGCAGAAAGCAAACACCAGACTATAAAAACAGCAACCAGCATTTATTGGAATGCTGCTTATTTGTACTGATGTAATAAAGGTCTTGTCAGCACTTCCACTACAAAATGCCAATTTTCAGAGCTTTATAACTCTGACATAACAACTTACTATGAGAAGAAATTTAGAATGTGTCCTCTCCGCCAAAGAATATTGAAAGTTAAATATGACTTACATTGGCTGGGGCATTTAAAGTCTGAAAATAAATTAAAAACAATTTTGACTTAACATTTTCTTGAGCTGGTGCCATTGAAGAAAAAAAAAAAAAAACAAAAAAAACCCGTGGCTTTGATTTTTAAAAAGTGCCAGATCCAGCAGTTCTTATATGTGCAGAACTCCCTTTAACTTCACTGAGAATAATTTCTGTGAGAGAACTGAAAGAAGTGCCATTATACATTTTTGTAAATGTCATCAAGAGTTATATTAGCTTTTTGTAATTTGAAAGACTGAAATGCTATGGTATAACATTGCCCCTGGGCACACAGGCAGCATGATAATGACTTTTGGAAGACATTCTGAAATGCAGATTACATATAACAATAACAATTTGTTATCATCAGGCCATTAATGGCAGTAATTTATATCTCTGTCTTACACCCAAAGTATACACATAATGTCTTATATGAACACCTCTCACTGAGGATGTGTCTCCCATGGTGAAGACTAATGGCCATTTGAAATGCAGAGAAGAGCAAAAGGCACCCAGAGAAGGAATTGCACTAAGTGAAAAAAAAAAAAAACCCACACCACAATTACCCATCTATAGGGTGGAATAGATTGCATAAAGTTTTCAAATGAAACATTCCAGGTACTCCTGGGAACGTTTCTGCACAGCATGCAAACATTACATGGAGAAAACTTGGCATAGCCAGAAGTTCCAAAGTAGGATACGCAGTTGGATTGTTGAGAATCAAAGCAGGCAAACACACACACACATCTGAATTTGGATTTCAAGACTGGGACTTACTGCAAGACCCTGATTTTACTGTATACATTCTGCGACACAACACATAACTTGGAAAGAAGAAGGAGCCAGAGAAAGAAGTCAACGTTTGAATTCTGCCTCACCACTGCAGAGACATTGCAAAGTCAGTGCTGACATTGGGAACTATCTGCCAACTGCAGCATCAGCTCAGGAGGTGTTTCAGGGTTCTCACTGAGTCATGGAATCACTGAGGTTGGAAGGGACCTCTGGAGGTCATCTGGTCCACCTCCTGCTAAAGCCCAGGACCTTGTCTGGGTGGCTTTTGAATACCTCCAAGGATGGAAGTTCTACAAATGGCAAAACATCTGTTATTCACTATTGAAATATAACTGCCACAAAACAACAGACATCTTATTCATTCTTTCTCTTTGTGCCAAGCAGAGAAGTTATGACGCATAAATATATAATGCATCTGTATACTAAGAGAACCTTGCAGATCACAGTGAAATGTTCCTTGTTGTCTTCCCATTTGTGATGAAGACTCTGATAAAGTACAAGTGAAGTGTGCAGGCTGAAGCTGCAATAAAAATACAAAGCAGGATCATGTAAAAGTATTATAAGAGATGGCAACTCTACTGGCAAAGGAAGATACATCTCAATGTGCCAAAAATACTTCCATGGTCCTGAATTAAAAAACAGTCAAAAAGGTGGACAGAAAACAAAAAAAGCACAGATACTTTGAGAAAATTACATTTCCTTACTGGGAGGAAAAAAAAAAAGAAAAGAAAAAATGTTTAAGTAAAACACTTTTAGCCAAGAAAAAGCTAAGTTCTGTATACAAATTTTGAAGTAAATGGTTCTACTAGACAGACTGCATTAGAACTCTACAAAGTTTAAGACAACTACATCTTTTGATCTTTCATGTTAGCAGAAGAAAAGCACAAATAAAGAGAAAGTTGATTTGGTATAATATTTTTTTCTCATTTAAAAATAGAAAGTACAAAGACAGCAGTTGTAACAATGTGGGATAGATAAAGATGATACAGAAGGAGATAAATGATCTAGAATTGAGTTTAAACTACCTTCCTCAGTATTTAGTATTGCTGCTACAATCAAAAATACAACAGCTGCATTAGAGTGGGCTTCACATTTCCTGCCCTGAGCTGACAAATAATTTCTATATGTTTTCTAACAGGAGTCTCAGAAGAATCCAAAGAGACCCCTTAAACCCCTCTCGAAAACCTCAGTCTTTCCCACTCCAGAGGGAACTGCCCACAGCTCTGCAGTGTTTGCATGGCACATTGACAGGCAGTGATTAAATGACTTGTCCCAATTCATGCAGGAAACCCATAACCCAGCTCTACAAAACTGTTCTGAACTCCAGACCAATTCCTCAATCAAAAAACCATCACTCCTGCAGAGTGCTCTGAGATCACAAGGTCTCAATCTTTGTTGGGGGGAACACTGAGCACTTTACAGAAGGGTCACATATAATGGATGAAAATGTTATAGAAAGTGGCAAGGCAGAGCTAAGCAAGGTTAGGGAGTGACAAGTTCAAAAAGGCTACATGAAACAGTTCTATTTTATTTTTTATTATTTCCTATAACCTAGATTTTGGCTTCAAGTTTAGGTTAGGCTGAATGAACGTTTCCTAACAAAACACAAACAACCCCAAAAGGTTTTATGAGTTTTTACAAAAGCAACGTGAAACTTTCTTGTCATCTATCACATTACAAAAATTAAAGGGAAGAAAAAATCTGGTGTTCTTGTTCAAGACAGTCCAACATTCTCAGAGCACAACAGAGTGTTTTCATCAGCATTCAGTGAACTACTGATGATGCTCCTTTAAGGTTTATGACTTCAGCAGTAAACACAACTGACATTATAATTCCACAGAGAGGGCTTTACTCCTGATTTATCTCTTATCATAGAATCAGATGTATGAAACAAGCCAAAAACTGTGGTGGTTACAGTTCCTGCTATAGCAAAAGTGAAGTTTGCTTGATAAGCCCACAGTTAGTTAGGCCAGGCTGGGCTGATCTGACTCTGCTCTCTCAATACAGGCAGACAGCTACCACTGCTTTACTGATTCCCTGGAATCTGGCTCCACATCCATCCACGTTACCTTCCGAGGACCCCACCAGCTCTTCCTCTTCAATGCCATCAAGCAGACATCTGGTCCTTTTCTTCAAGTTCTATTTATCTCTCCTTAACAAGCTGGCTTATTATCTCACTTCAAACAGG
Organism: Lepidothrix coronata; assembly: GCF_001604755.1. Lineage (NCBI taxonomy): Eukaryota > Metazoa > Chordata > Aves > Passeriformes > Pipridae > Lepidothrix > Lepidothrix coronata. The sequence continues at coordinate 1,749,194 of NW_016690312.1, read as the reverse complement.
GGCCCATCTTCACTCCCTCTCTAATCAGCCCTGATTACCAAGTGTGCACATCCTATCATTTGAGGATATGCAAACTCTCTCCCCAGACTAGACAGGTCAACTTATGCCTTTCATTTATTTTCTGCTTTTGGCTCCAAATGTAAGATCTCTGCATTCAGGGAAATCATGTACTCTCCTTCTTCTCTGCCCTCTGAATGGATTGCCTTCTAGGCATATTTATTATATAAATATTACATGCTAATAATTACATAAATATATCGCTAATTACTGGATGCTTGCCAGATAAAATACATCCTAATTAGATAGAATTAAATGAAGATCAACAAAGTGACATATTTTACAACAAGGTCACCCGTAGGCATTACAAAATCAAGAGTTGATGGGAAAATAACCTCAGTGATACAAAAAAAAAAAAAAAACCCAACCAACTGAATAAAAGCTTTGTCTCCCTTAAAGGTTGATGTGAGAAGCTTTGGTAAAACTCATATAAAAATTTCATCTTTCCTTCAACGTGTCACTGTTATATTTGCTCTGACAGAGAAGTACAGCCCATTCTTGAACAGTCATCTCCTCAAAAGGAGCAAGGAGGAAATAAAAGGGTCTGGAATAACTGTGACCACACCAGACAGGGTCAGGGGAATGTAGAGACAGAGAGTTCACATCCCAATACAATGCAATGGTCACCTCGTAGGAGGGAGGAGGACTGTGATTCCAACACTAACTCCTTCCTTGTGCACACCACTTGTGGGATTGGTCCAAAACAAGATGCAAATTGGAGCATGATCTTAGTCTTTTTAATTCACATTATAATGTCAGTTGTGTAATAGTTTATCAGATAAGCCTTGAGGCTAAGTGTGAAAAATTAATACCTTCTATTTTAATGGAGGAACCACGTGCAAATGGTCTGATATAATGACAAAAGGAGATTTTTAATAATCAAAGGAAAATTTAACAGTTAATGCGTGATGATTCATGCTTAAATTGTTTTCATTTTTAGCCTGTTTAGATTTTTCCTCTAGAAGAGTGTTGGTGTTCTTTTAACCTTTACTAAGACTGAAAGTTTAAAATTAGACTCCTATCTAGTTTCTCAATTGACAAAAGCAATTTTTGTCAATTACAGTAATTAATCAGTTAATTGTTATTCTCCTTCAACAGTCTGTATTTCAGACTAGACAAAACAAATAAATAGTCCATAATGAGAGAAACCAATAAAATTACAAGGTGTAGAAAAAAAAAAAGATAAATAATCCCGTGCCATATTTACTAATTAGGTATTTAGGGAGAAAATCCAAATATTCAAAACAAAACCAAACCTAACAATGAAGTGAAAACAGAGATGGGCTTCTTATATGCAGCATGACTCTGTCAGGTAACAAATATATTGAGGTGGTGAAGGGGCAGAGGCCCTCCCAGCCCTAGAAGATCATTCCTCCTCCTCAGTGAATTAAACCCATTTACTCAGAGCATTGTCTGTGAACACTTCAACTACAGAAATGTTTTCTGGCAGAAATGTTTTCATGGAGGCATTAGATGCACCCATCGAGCCAGAAGTGGTACTTTGACAGAAATCTCTTAAGATACTTCCAGAAGGGAGTTGGTTAAAAATCTGGAACTTTATCTCCAAACATTATGTATTCACTTAGCTAGAAATACTGCTATGAAATACTTTTAAGGTCCTAGAATATAATAATCATGGGTGCTGCTGGTTTTCAAGGAGTTACGTTTCTAGAGCATTTAGGGAGCCTTGGAACACTAAAAGGCTGGTGGAGCAACATTTCATGGGATCACAGAACACGTGGGGTGGGAAGGGACCCACAGTGACTCAAGCAGGGCCACCCCAGAGCACGTGGCACAGGAGTGTGTCCAAATGTTCTGGAATATCTCCAGTGATGGAGACTCCACACCCTCTCTGGGCAATCTGTTCAGTGCTCAGTCACTGTAGAGCAAAGAAGTTCTTCCTCATGTCCAGGTGGAACTTCCTGGGCTTCAGTTCCTGCCTGTTGAAAAATTCCAGGGAGCTGGTACTGCACAGACCTCACTGCTGGAAGTTAGAAGTTTTGTACTCATTAAGAATAACACCTTTCTGCCTGCTAAGCAGTTCAGTTTTGAGACCCTGATTTAATGTCTGTTTTCCCCATTATGTTTCTGAAATTAAGTCACACTGAAGATTCAATTTGTTCTTCTCTGCTATTTCTTTCATCCATGTTCCATATTATTACTAAAATAGATAGATTTTCATGCTAATTTGCTGACCAGATTATTTTCCTCTTCGGATTTGTTTTCATAACCTTTTATCCCTTACTTAGTCTTTTACAGTCATGGCAGCCTTGCTCACTTTCCTTCAGTTTTATTATGAAATTAATGAAATAAACTGGAAAAGGAGAGCTGAGCATGTTCCACTACTGAGCTTGATGAAACTCCTACAGCAGGAGAATTCACAGCTGTCCAATCCATTCCCTCATCATGAGTAAGCACTGTCGTGCATATGGTGCACAACACTGACCTCAGATCTTTTTCACTCAGATTGCATCTGGTTCTCAATTAGTTTGATTTATAAAATGAAACATAATTGACGCTTTGGCAACATTACGTTGCCAGCAGCACAAATAATAAATTAAGAATGAGTGAAGTAAAAGTGTCTTTGGTCATGTATGCATAATGGCAGGCTGCATGTACAGGGGCTTCTCCTGGGTCTCATCCCTCACATCTGATGCTGTTTTGGGCTGGGTCACGTTTACATTAACGCTCTGAAATAACTGTGTAATTGTGGTTGATTGAAACGACCGAAAAAAGGGCGCTTTTCTGAAAGGATGTGATGCCGTGGAAATGAGTCTTATTTTACAATGTGCATATACAATTCTTCCGTCTGAAAGCTTGCACGTGTGAGGCTCGGGAAGGAGTCGTCACCCCAGAGCTAAACTAAATCAGGAGGGAAAGGTTAAACAGCATTTGGAGCAGAAGTGCTCCCAGAGAAACACTTTGGAGCTACAAAAATATAAGAAGTACAGACGTGCTGGGGAGCACAGCAGAGCTGAGGAAGAGCCTGGAGATGCCTGCAAGAGGACAATCAGCTTACCAGATGGCCCCCTCCTTGCTGGTTCATTCATCAGGTTGGCCTGTCCAGTCGAATGGAGACTTGATGGGTCACATCTGGCTTAGGGCGGAGGAGGGAGGGAATCTGGAGTCCTGCATCCTGAATACAGGAGAGGAGTGAATAAGGTTTCAGATGGACAGAACAGGCAGAATGGTCACAGTGTGGAGGAGCGTGGCAGCTGAGTCAGCCTTCCAAGAGTTGATTCTGGCTTTCTGCTTCTGCTAGAGCAGCTTTGTGCACCAAGAAGGACTCGCCTCTTTAGCCTACCCAAGTGGTGAAAAGCACATAACCATTGTAAGAAGGTGTAAATCACCCAGATAGGGCTAAAAAGTATGTTTGCAGAGGAACTGAACTGAATCTTCACCTGTTTTGTGGTTCTAATTAGAAAGGAATCCAGAAAGAGCAGTGATCTTCATGCAAGAAGATAGATGGGGAAGACAGCAGAAGCAGGTGTCAGTAAAGGAAGTGGCACACAGGAGAGGAAAAATGCTGGCTTTCCATCTACGTGAATGTAATCACTTCAGAAAACAACAGCACGTCCTCCTCTGCCAGAGAAGTTGTTTCAAATTGCACTCGATTGATATTCAACATCAAGGCAAAACAGAACATTGGGGAATAACAGAACAGAGTTGATAGTGATGAGAGTCAAGAAAGAAGGGGGAAAGGAGGCAGAAAGTTATCAGCAGAAAGATATTTTCACCAGAATTCTCAGACTAGACAAGACTGACACTACTGCACCATGGAAAAGTGAAACCTTGCTAGGAATAGCAGAAAGGAATCAGATATATCACCTCAACTGCAATGTGAAATCATACAGTGAAAATGGAAATGCATTCCGTGCCTGGCAAGGCAGAACTTCTGAGCACTGCTGGAATGTGTTGGGGTCCCTTGGTAATATTGTCATTAACTTGAAATTCTACCAGTCTTCTGGAATTTGAGAATAGTCTAAAGATCTATAGCACCAATTTCCACCTCATGCAGCTTTAGCACTTTCTCACTGGCAGAAAGGGCTCCTCCTTTCGAGTCTTTAGACACAGTCTATTATTTCACAGGATGACATTACATCGTAGAATTGTCAGATATGTAAATGAGAAAATTGATTACTTTTCTTACAGAGGAAGATCTAACATACTTTGTGATCCAAAGCAGTTTCAATCAGGTGAATTGTCTGACGACCAAGGATGAAGGAACTTGAGTACCATGAATAAGGAACTGCATTTCCTCAGTTACAAAAATGAATTATTTCAAGGACTTGACACTTACCACCCAAGACACAAACACTGGCTCCAGCAAAACTATTTGCACTGGCTGAGCACCACTTTTTGCATATTAATCAAGGAGAAGCTGGAACCAGTGCTTTCCTGAATAGTCTAAATCCACAGAACTACAATGTTTCGTGGAGCTCATCTACCTTAACTATCACATAATTTGGTTTGATAATAGTTAGACTCTCCTACCCAGCAAAATATCAATACCTATATGCTTTTTTCTAATTTCTATAACTTACAATTTCCACCATAAGCAAAAAAGACCTTCCTGAACAAAATCTTTCAACCACGCTAAAAAGGAAATATTTCAACAATTTTATATTAGCAATTTCATTATTAACTCTATCATTCATTTAAAAAATCAATAAACTGAGGTTCTTGTGGCATGCACAGGTCATAAAAATGTTGAACTCCGCTATTTAAACAATTCCAGTTTAAATGCCATGCTGAGAAAAAGATTGATGGTCTGATATTTATAATACATTTTTCACACTACGAACACTTCTGGAGAAGCATGATGTGTGCCTGTGGATGGCAGATACTGACACACAAGTGCCAGATTAAGGGTTAGCTTGCAGGTTGTTATTTTTTAATACATTGGAATACTTTATTTTTAACTCTACCCCTTTCACACTGATTGCACCTTGTTATGCAAGATTCTTTGTGATTTCTGGTGATAAAACTATGTCTGTGAAGAGAGATGTTGATCAATGCTGTTTCCTTGATTATGCAGCATATTCCTTTACATCTTCTAGATCTTATTCCATACCACTACTACTGGCAGACAGGAGAGAAAAATAATTATTTATAAGATGCCAGACACATCCTTGAGCACATCACTTAATTTCACTTCTCAAGAAAACCACTAACAAGGTTGTGATTTGGTGTGTTTCAGAGTTGTCCTTTGAAAGTTTAATTACTGAGATGTAAAAGAAATGAGGGTGATAATTAAGCACATTAGAAATATATAAACATTTGCTTTCCCTTGAGAAGTGCCATTGTGAAACCCCCTCTGGCACGTGGCAGCTGGGCCACAAAGTTTCCCAAGGCTCTTGAAAAATTGCATGAAACCGCAAAAAATGTGCGAGGACGTGCTGCTCATATCCATGGGTGCTGTTTTTCTGGGTGTTCATTGCACTCCCATCAGGAAATGATGGGTTTAATGATGTCCTTGCTAAGGCAGTTTGTACCTGAGGTCAGCGGGTTAACTTTGAAGTTGGGCAAAGTGGAAGGAGGGCAGTGAAACAGCAGTGCCACCCCTGAGCTCTCTGGGGAACACATTTGGAAAGAAAAGTCAATCAAAACCACCAAAGGAGCTTTAGCTGGCAGCTGAGACAATGGCAGAGAGACTTATATAGAAATGCCAAAAGAACCTGATTCAGGGAAAGACTCATCTTAATGCTGGAGAGTCACTCTGGTGGGAACAAAAGACTCACCCTCCAGGTATGTATTTGACAGATGCTGCTAAAAATGTTTTCAGGAAAAAAGATGTGGGAAAAATCTAGGTTTTATTGTGTTAAAACCACAATGACACAGAAGTATTAAAAAAAAAAAAAGCTGATAATTTGCTTTTGTTATTTGAGATATCTAAAAGGGAGCTGGCACGTAATTGGCTTCTCCAGCTATTGTGAAGTAGTTCAGAAATATTTGTTTATTAATGGTAAAGAGGTAATGAAAAATAGAAAATATTTTAAAATAAGCAATAGTACACAAAGGCAGTGATTGAAGTGATTATGTCAGGCTATTTCCTGTTAAATACATTAGACACTCACTGCTCCCTTCAAGGCAGCACAGGGAGGCCAAAAGTGACAGATTTAACTTGTTGCATGGAAAGAACTAAAGAAATGGTCATTTAAACATGAACACTCCTGGAGCCATTATAGGTGTCACAGGTATAACAGACTAAGCATGGCTGAGAATAAATATTAATTTTGTCATAGAGAATGAACAGAAATCAATTCGGACCAAAATCAGAACTCAACTCACCAGACAGACATTTTGATGAATATTTTTGGGGGGGGGGGGCTGATTACTTATAATCAGTCTATTATGAGCCAAATCAGGCTATTGGACTTCTGCAGGAATACTAGGTCGTGCCACTAAGATTCCTAACCCAAAAGTAATCCCTGTCCATGATCCAGGAAACCCCGTGACTGCTTCTGCCCCAGTAAGAGGTGTGGAATATCCCATTTATACATTAGGGATGCACCACTTTTTCTCTCAGAAGTACTGGTGCATCCAAAGGCAGTGTGGAACGTTTGATTTGGGGTTTATTCCATTAGGAAACAGAATCTGCCACGAGAAACGTGGAGTAGCAATGGAAAGGTCTTTTGGGAAAAACTTTAGGTCTCTTTATGGCAAAGATGCATTTGCTAGTTCTTGAAAGTAAAAAATGCATTGGCAGCCTATCAGAATGCTTGCACGTGTGAAAAGGCTTTTATCTCAGAATTCTGTTCTCACTTGAACAATCTATGGAAACCTTAAGAATTCAATGCTGAAAACAGGTACTGCTGTGAGGGGATTTTTGGGGATGCAGGAGACGATCCTTGTACTGGCACTGGATTTTCGGTTGCTCTGTGAAGACCACTCACCTGAAAAAAAGACTGTCAACACATGCTAATTCCATTTCCAGAGGTCTCATTTCGGTTTGCTGGTGCCATGACAGTATAAAATCCTCATCAGCTGTCTAAATACCTGCCAGTTTTTTGTCATTTATTGTGATCCTACAGTTTTTTGGAAGGTTTAATTCCAGTCAGTCTATGACACATTGCTGGAGTGTAACAACACTTGTCTAAACATCAGATATTTTCATCTGAAGTTTTATGTTTTTCTGGTTTGTCAGACACACTACACAAAATATATATTTTCACTTTTCCCCCCAATTTCTGCTCCTCTGCACAAACCCGGCAGAAAGACACATGAAAAGTGAAGTGCCCAGTCAGTCTGTAGGAGTTTGTGCAGTCAAGGATTTGTTATGTCATAGTCACAGGTTTAGTCGCCAGGAAACGTTGCACGATTTGCACGTTGCAATAAATCCTTATGTTTTTGTTATATAATTTTATGACTTCTCTGGTGAGCAGATAAAGCTTTAGCACCTGGCAATCTAAGTGATCAGTGTTCCTTGCATTACAGTTTGAGAGAGCAGCACTGCTTTACTTCAGGTTATCACTCACTGCCCATGAACCCAAGGCACAAAATCCACAAAAACTGCCCAGTACGAGACATCTGAGCTCAGGAAAGAAAACAGAGAATGGATCAGGAGACATGAAAAATAAAGATTGATATGAGAGGATCTACTGAGATGCATGATGGCATTTAAATTAACATTTTTTACATTATTTACATCAGAAAGGCACTAAAGTCTCTACAGTTTTGGGCATCTTGTCTACAGAAAAGATTGTAAATATGGAATTATATTCTGCTGTGAGCACAGGATAACTTCTATAATACATAAGATAATCTTAGGAGAAGTGAGGGGTATTTGTATTTTCTGATGAAGATACTTGTTGTTTCAGTCAGTTGAACATATTTATGGTGACCAATCATAATATTAGCAGTGTAAATCAATTACTGAAGGATCAAGTGAACTTGCCTTAGGGCAGTCTGGAAAGTTTCAAACAACAGAATCAGCCTGTGTGCAACAAACTAAATTGATTAATGGCCGTGCTTATGTTCCATACAGCAAGAGAAAATTCCACAGGCATCTTATATATTCTTTAGCATGAGGGACAGAGAGAGAACATTGCAGCTTTCTGCTCCTGGCAGATGCCAAGCTGCACTCTCTGCATACTAATGCCAGCAGATTAAATGATGTCATTACGTGGTGGAGGAGTGAGGGCCAAATGCCAAAGTTACCTAAAGCACAAAACAAGGACCCAAAAGGGCAATATCATTTCACAAATGCTCTTGAGGAGGGGTACTTTTGTTTCTCTCTGCCCTTGAGAGAATTTTGGAGAAAGGCAAGCGGTGAAAAAAGATTTAAATAAAGAAAAGAAATTGCTGGTTCCAGCAAGTAAAGAACTGGGTTTCTAGAGGAGGCTTCCTGAGGAAATGCCATCCCTGTATGATATCCACAGGAGGACAGCACTTCTGCAGCATCACCACCTCAGTCTCTGCTGCCTTACAGAATTTGACAGGGCCAAAGCTGTGGGAGGAGGTTGAGGCTGAGGACAGAGTCAGGAAGATGTCAAGGACTTTGGCCACCAGTGGGAGCAAAGGTTTTTCTGTTCCAAGCTTTGGTGTGTTGTGCACCAATCTGATCTCCAGAAACGAGGCTGGTGCTTGTCATAGGCATTTCCTTAAGAGCTGCTCACAAACCACCCCAGCCTGGCTTTTGGGCAGCCCAGACACTCAGAAATACAAAGAAAGGAGGAATTTGCCTTGTGAATTCAGTTACTTTAGGTGTACTGTAGTTTTTTCAGCAAGAATAACCACTCAGGCTTATCTAGCAGATGTCTGCAGGACAAAGTCACAGCCAAGTTCATTGTCTCAGTGGCAAAACGAAATAAAGACTTGCTGAAGATTTATGATGTTTAAAGGACATGAAAACTCACCTCAACCAAATAATACCCTGATTTTGGCTTTGACAGGAATATTTACTTGCTGTAGGAGATCATGTCCTGGCATCAACCATGCACTGCACCCCTGACTGAGCAATCTTGATAGACAAGGATGGCATGCCTAGCTGGAATTTTATTATTGGATACTGAAGGATTAAATCAGAAAAGTCTCTTCAAGCGGATTTTTAATTTCAAGAGATTTCAGTTGGTTGTTTTAAGAGGATTTTCACATCTAACTGATTCAAACACATTAAAAACTGTATAAAACTGAGTGGCAATGCTGTAACAAAATTGGACTTATTTCTCTCAGCCTTGTTATAAAGGAAGTTTCCTCACTCTCACTTGGATCAGCACTCATTTTGCCACTGTCTGTGACAAGGAGTAAGAGTGGATCTTAAATGGGTAACAGATTGGAAGGACAAGGGTAATTAGCAACATGAGCTCAGTATTTAAACATGAAGAGAAATGCTGAGATCTTTTTTACTTTGTCATGCTGTGCCAAGCAAAGCACCTCACATTCAGGATGCTTAATTCAATTTATGTTACTCCACTGATGATTATGAAATGCATTTTGAAGAGGTTTGTTTTATCTTCTCCTGTAAGTGCAGAAAACATACACTCATTTCCTACATGAAAGTACAGATAGAAGTAGAGACACACTTTGTGAATGCTGGAAGAGAAAAAAAATATCTAAAAAAAAGAAAAATACAGGATATGTTTAAAGCAGATTTAAGAATTTAGGTTTATATAATGTTATTTAACAAAACAGTGCCATCATGCTTCTTGGTTGGAACAGATAGAACAAGAAATGAAAACAGTATCAACTCTTTATTTGATGTTTTATGTATTACTCTTACACTCCTGCACACACAGCTCACACATACATCTTCCTATTAGTAACAGACTAAATAGAGATTTTCTTTATTATAATTTGAAATAAGAAAAATAAGGGACTGAATTTGACTAAAATTCCTGGCAGGGCATGTTTTATATAAAAAAAATAAAAATAAAAAAATCCCAGCAAGATAGAAAAACTTTGCTGAATATTCAAGTCAGTAGAAATACATAAAGCACTATTTATAGCATTCTTGGGATCAATCCTAGCTCTTTCTCACATGACCTTCAAACATATCTGTGTGCCAAAGAAAAGGATCAGTATAAATTTATGGCTCAACAATATTAAATGGGTCTTTTCTTTCCATCACGCATGAAAGTCCCCTTCTATAGCACTACAAAATGACATTTTGCCCTTCCACAAGTGCTCCAAAGCACGGTGATACAAAGTGCCCTTGGGGGCTTTGCTGGCCCAGCAGATTTCTCTTTCTAGTAAAAGTTCCTCACCAAAATACTTTGAAAGCTTTATACACACAACAAACAGCCTGAAAAGGTGCTTCCTTTGGGAGGTTTAGTAGATATTTAATTTTATGTTCCCATCTGTAACCACTCAATGCAGGGATCAACATTTATTTATCAACATAGTTCCAGATTTTCATCTCACAGCATATCTCTGCAATTTCAAATTAACAGAAATAATGCAGGCAGTAAATCCATCCTTTCATTTTATTTAAGCCAGTGAGCTGTCTTCTGGATCTAAATTCCATATCCATTTTACTTTCTTCTTATCTACTGCAAAGTTATTGGAAATAGCTTAAGAGATACAACCAAGGTACTGCTGAGCAGATTATTTACACTGTAATTGCCCAAAGTACAAACTGGTAAAGTGACTGGAAGTTAAAAAAAACAATTCAAAACTTAAGCTGTTGAGATGCACGTTGTATATGTTTTATATTTACCTTCATTTTTCTTGATGGTGAAGTTTGGATTGTTGACCATTTCAGGAAGGAGGCTGTACAGGAAATAATGCCCATTCTTAGGATCATCCTTGTCAACAGCACTGACAATCTGAATTACCTACAACAGAAACAGTCTCATTAACTATTCAAACTCCTGATATAGATATAGATAGATGATAGATAGATAGATAGATAGATAGATATGGTATTGAAAAAAATTGTATTTTATTGGACATGCTTAATTTCTCTGCATTCCAGATTTAAAAAGCTATCTTATACCCTTGCAAGGACTTTAAAGACCTTGGATTGAAAGTCTTAGGAACAGGAACTATATCTGGCCCATTTAAACTGTTTCCAGAACAAGGAGGCAGAGAATAAGGAGAGAGAGGTGAGAGAGGCCAGTAAAAACTGCTGCTGATTTTGGCAAGTAATAAATTATTATTCAGCAATAAAAAGAAAGAAAATTGTCCTTCAGAAACACTCGTGGTCCCTATAGCAGTCTTTCATTTATAGAGCCATGCTTCTCACTGGACCAGGATATATAATCTATCTTTAATCCTTTCTCTTTTCCCCCACCACTATTTTTCACTTCAATTAATATTTTTTTTCTTTAAATTAACTTTTGGTGTGAAATTTTAGATGATAAAGAATCTAAATTGAAAAAAAATTAGAAAATATCTAAGTCTATGTTTGTGGGTTTTATTTTTTCTTAATTTTAATAAAGCCTTAGTTGTTCCTGTACTGGGAACAGTACAAATATTCTTGTTTGCTTTAAAATAACATTATTAACAAATAATGGAGGATTCTAAGGTTGGAAGAGGAGAGAGCGTTTGGGTAATTTGAACAACTTTAAATAATCAAATAAGTTTGTATGAAGCACCTCACATGATTCATATGACCAGCTACAGCACCTACAGTGTATTTATCTCCATTTTCCCATTTACCTCCCACATCACCCAGATACTGCAGTTGATCTTCAAATCATACAAAGTTGCACAGAAATATGAAAGGAAGAAACATTATTTTAAAATAATCAGGAGGACTGTTGTTTTTTTCTTTTTTTTTTTTTTTTAAGGATTTGATGCAATTACTTTTGATCCCATTTATTTTCCAGAGAAACGGAAACAAAGTCAGCTATGGATCCAGTTGCCACACTCGGAGCTGAATTTCAGTGCTAGTTAGCTCACACTAGATGAGTTTTATAAGAAATTGAATTAGAATTATTGACCTTTCTCATGTCCATTGATTTCAATAACATGTTTGTCTCATGTATTTATTCTTGCAATGCCTAAAGCAACGCACCAATAATTTCTTGGACAATTAAATTCAAATTAGGAATCACTACAAATTTTATTTTTAAAGGGTAGAGTGAAAAATGGAAGCAGGGTCTGTTGCTGTCCAAATTCATAGACTTATACTTTAAAAATCCTCAATGTTTCCCTAAGAAAATATCAATAACTAACATTTTATACTAGTTTAACCACAATGACTATAATCTGTGCGTGTTCCATACATGAGACTTGTCAAAATCACATTCTGTGTTCTTCAGGAGTCAAAGAAAGAATAAATCTTACTAAATAACCACAAGGAGCAACCCTAAAACATAAATATTTGAAATCATGTACGTAAAAAGATTTTTGAGCAGCTACTGATACAGGCAAATATAATTTCCAGGACAACCCAACCCAGGAAGGAATTTGAGGCAATGAATTCCTTGTCTAATCATACTCTGGATAGGCAAGACTTATTATTATTATTATTATAAAAAAATTACTGAAAAAATTTAGATTATTTAAATACCACGTAAATAGATTTATTTTTTTTTTTATAACTGGATCTGCCAAGGTAGGAACCTTGATTGAAAAGATTTCAAACACATGTATTAGAAGAGATGGACAAAAAAAGTGCAATTTAAAACGGAACAAGACAGATATATTTAGACAGATATATTTTATGAGTGTTCAATTTTTCAAACACTGCTAGAATGGGAAAGCAATAGGGGAAAAGGATAATGGCACAGTGAAATCTGGAAGGTCAAGTGCACATAACAGGTGCAGTTTATCAAACTGTTGTACAATTTTATCTGTACTGGCTACAGAACTGTTAATTCTTTCCAGGCTGTAAAAATTCACTTCACTGTCTCCAGGTTTTCAATTAATACACCTGAAAGTCAGTGGCCAAGAGCATTAGTAACAGGGATTTTCAGCTCACAGACATTTTATGAAATAAGCTTAGAGTATCACCCAGACTGGAAATTTTCAAGAAATAGAAATGAGGTATCTTTTTTGTACTTTATTTATTTATTTTTTTTTCCCAGGAACTATAGATCACAGAATTCCAGAATATGCTGGGCTGGAAGGGATCCACAAGGATCATGGAGTCCAACCCCTGGCCCTGCACGGTCCCATCTCCAGGAGTCCCACCCTGTGCCCCAGAGCATCATCCAAACCCTCCTGGAGCTCTGGCAGCCTTGGGGCTGTGCCCACTGCCCTGGGGAGCCTGGGCAGTGCCCAACCAGCCTCTGGGGGAAGAACCTTTTCCTGAGAACCAACCTGAGCCTGCCCTGACACAGCTCCAGCCATTCCCTGGCTGCTGTCCCTGGTCCCCCAGAGCAGAGCTCAGTCCCTGCCCCTCCTCTGCCCCTGCCCAGGAATTGGAACTGCACTGAGGTCTCCCCTCAGTCTCCTCTGCTCCAGCTGAACACACCAAGAGCCCTCAGCCCCTCCTCGTGTGGCCCCTCCAGGCCCTTCAGCATCTTCATGTCCCTTCTCTGGACTCCTCCCAACACCTTTATATCTTTTTATAGATACTTCTATCTGTCCTATGGAATTCTTTCCTATATTTCAGTTCTTTCCATCCATCCCCTTCCTTGTTTACCAAATCCTTCTTTCTCTGAAAAGGCACCAAAAATGTTATGCAAAAGCCAATCTTAGTGGAATACTACACTTGTTGTGTTATACACACACACATCACGGAATTAAGAGTTAGTGTTCCCATAGCAACCTTATTTCTTTGTGCCTTTGCATTAAAATAAGCTCTTAAAAAAAAAAAAAAAAAGGAAAGTAAAAAAAGCATAACATATATACAGTGATAAAAAGCTGTGGTATCTTTTACTCCATAGGGGTGAGAAAAGTCCACTAATTCTCATGTTTTTATTAGTGTGCTGATGGGCATAGTTTACTGCTCAGTGTTGTGTGATCATGGAATGGAACTCTACTGAATACTCCAACTCTTAATTTGTGGTTCACAACATGGTTGAGAATCACAAAATCATGGAATCACATTTAGAAAATCACATTTAGAAAAGATCTCCAAGGTCATCGAGTCCAACCTGTGCCCCATCCCCACCTTGTCCCCCAGCCCAGAGCACTCAGTGCCACCTCCACTCCTTCCTTGGACACCTCCAGGGTGGGGACTCCACCACCTCCCTGGGCAGCCCCTGACAAGGCCTGACCACCCTTTCCAGGGAGAAATTCCTCCTCATGTCCAACCTGACCCTCCCCTGGCACAGCTTGTCTTTATAGTCATAAAAAAACCAAGAACTGGGGTTTTTTTGCACTACATATTCAGTGAAAGTCAATAACCCTTTGGCTGTTTAGTCTTGAAATTTCTGAAATTCTTACATGTAAAATTTCAACTTTGATGTTTTATTAAGTCTTCATGCATGTATTTGATTCTGTACATACATTTAGCAGAAACTTAGCAAATCAGCATATTTTGCTTATCAGGCAGCTCTGTATTGTAGTGAATAGTTAAATGATCCCCTAGGACAATTTGACATTATAATTTGTAGGTTTGTATTGTATTTCTATGAAGCCACATGTGCCTGAAATAATGCATATAAGGATAAACAGAAAAATAAAGTTCCTATCAATCTATAATAACTATCAACGTGCAATTTTAATACATGGTAATGTTTAAATTCTTTTTGTGGGATGCAACTTATTAACTTCACTGACAATGTTTCCTCATCACTAGTAAACTCTTTCCTATTTTTATTAAAACTGATCTTCCAAGTCTGAAAAACCTTTTTGCAGTCCCATTGCTCTTCATGGTTATTTGTGCATGACTTTGCAGACTCAAAATACCATGAGAGTAGACTTTTCACAGGATAATTTTAACTTTGCCTTTTTAGCCAGAGCCCTTCACTGCCAGGACCTGCATTTGACTCTTCAGACAGACAAAGATCCATGTGAAGATTTCTTCTATTAGAAAAAGGCAATTCTAGCAGGAGAAACCAATAAAATAAGAGACAAATTGCCAGAGACCAGAGGACCACTGTACTCACTTTTATATTGCTCTGGTTTAAACACTGACTCAAGCACTGAAGTGAAAATTCTGTAGCTTTGTTTTGAGAAAACAGCACTTCATTGGAAAGGTCTGGGTGTAGACTGGGGAACAGTGAGTGAGGCACTTTTCTTACTTAACATGACAGAAGTTCTGTTCTAGGAGTACAGGAAAATAATTTCACTGTGCTGGAGAACAAGCAAGTGCAGAGTCATAGCCAGCAAACCATGAATACTCTGGCTTTAATAGTAGAATTATGCCAAAATAAAAAGGAGTAACAGGGAAAGGCATGAGCTTTGTGGCTAACTTGGACTTACTGTAACATTACATTCAAATAATTTAATTTTTTCCCCCCTAAAACCGACAAAAAACATCTCTGGCAACTTTCTGTTGTGTGCAAAAATGTGCAAGCAGCACATAAATATGTACATAGACAAATATATTTCCTCCTGTCCTCCCTTTCCTCTCCATCAGCTGTGGCACCTCTACTCTCAGAGGTAGGTGAAGGCAACGAAAATGCATCTGGCAACATTATACATCAACAGTTTTTAATACATTCTGTCACATCACCAGCAGCTGTACTTGCCACTGCAATTATATCAGAACCCAAAATAGAACCCTTAGAAAGTGAACTGGAATAGACTGTTCAATTTATTTAGTGGCTGCACATAAGGTTTTATAAACAGTTCAAATGCAAACTCCCTTATGGTAATTCAAATTTGATTTAAACTTAGATTCAACTTGAACTGCAAGTGTAAATAGACTGGAATTGCACAGTTACACCTTTCCTGCACATGTAACATTTGGGTTTAAACTTTGGAGAACAATTCAAATTAGACTTTTGCTACTATATAAGGAGTAGTATCTTTCTCATATCAGCTATCTCATAGCTGACATATATTTAATTTTTTGAATTTTACATCTTGACTGATGAATATGATTTCTTCTGAAATTTGAAAAGAGAAATAAGCACAAGAAAAAAACAATAAAATTGTGGAGATACTAAAATCTCTGCAGGAGTGGATAATTTTTGAATGACAAATTCAGAACCTAACCTTGGTGATTATTCCGGACTGGTTATTGTTCCAGTAATTTTATTTGTTTAAAGCACAGAATAAATTGCAGGATCAGTGCCACCTCATCCATGCTGACAGCCAAATATTTAATAACCATCTGTAAAGTTCACACAGGATCCATGTTCAAGAGTGACATCTGCCATCAGATCAAGAGTGTAAAGGTAATGGTAAGATAAAGAATATCGTGGTTTAATGAAAGTTTTCTGTAAGTGCTTAAACAAAAGCCTCTTTTAACAGCTGACTCTTAATCATCTCATTTATTGTTTCATTGCAAAATGAAATGTGAACATTTTTCACCATGTCTTAAACCACCTGAAATTTGACAGGAATACCTAGATAAATATAGTCAGAAAACACTGTACAACAGAGCTTTCTGATTTTAGGGAGGCTTACTGAGTCCTGGGTAAAGTTATCCTCATTAGAATTTAATGTATTCTACAAAACTTAACTACTCAGCATCTGAAATCCACCCCGAGCTAAACAGAAATCCACCCTGAGCTGGAGGAACTTAAATGCCAGCAGTGACATGACTGCCTGCCCATAAGGGCACATCTCAATAATCTCCTTTTCACTGGTTAGAGAGAATTCTCATTTCTCAAATGACACATTTTTGACACCATTTTACTAAACAAAAAGGGGTGCTAGAAGTCAAGTCATCCGCTGTAACAATGCAATCCTGCCAGAGGTAGGTTGTCATATACTGCTATAGGTTGTCATTTCACACTGCTGAAAGAAAATAACTTCTAACTCTATTGTCAGGTAACCTTCTTTGGAGAACAGTGAATTTAATGCCTAACACCCACATGAGACACAGGAATAGTTGGATTAACAAGCCTAGTGTCATGCTGTCAGCTGCTGTTTATTCAAATAAAATGTCACAATCTAGAAATAAATTACAAAGTTTAAAAACAGTGAATTGCTGCAACACACGGTGTTTCTCATGCTGGACAAAAGTTTCCATCTCATTTACACTGCATTACTTTCTAAATGTCTGTACATATTCTGGAATCTTTGCCTTGTCATTTATGTGGGATATGAGATATCCTTCCCTATTTCTGTACATTTGTCCTTCAAAGTGGATGCTTTTTGACAAATCTGATCTGCTTCATTTTCTTTGAAAAAGACTATAAAGTTTGGATCCATATCTTGCTATGTTTACCTCACCTTGTGGAGTGTTGTGTGAATTCCTCTTTTTTCCATTAAATCAGGGAGAAAATAACCTGTTAATTCTTTTTTTCTCTCTCTCTTTTTTTTTTTTAAATATAATGAAAACTCCAACTCCATTTCTCCATCACCCCATTCTTCCTTAGAAACCTTAAACACAATTACAATTTATGTGATTTCCCATCAAGTTTTGGTTTGCTGTCTTGTTTTTTCCCAACTTTCATAAAAAAGTGAGTAAGAACTAAATAGAGATTATAACTGAAATAAGGGTAAG
Organism: Lepidothrix coronata; assembly: GCF_001604755.1. Lineage (NCBI taxonomy): Eukaryota > Metazoa > Chordata > Aves > Passeriformes > Pipridae > Lepidothrix > Lepidothrix coronata. The sequence continues at coordinate 1,731,679 of NW_016690312.1, read as the reverse complement.
GAGAAATGGGTTTATTGTTTTAACTGTTTCTTCTAAATTATACCTGGAAGCAGCTGCAATATAGTTCAATAACTGGACTGGAATTCAGGTTGGATTATACTTTTACCTCCTGACACACTTGAATTTATGAAGTGCTGAGCTCCATCACAGAGAGTGGGATCAGTGGGAGCATAAAAACACTCAGAATTTTTATTTCAAGCTTTAATTTAAAGGCTATATTTAAATAAAATATGCCCATATAACGAGATACAACACAGAATGCGATCACAGGTTTATCTTCAGTTAATGTTGAGGGTTGTTAGCATGAATATACAGGTATATATCTTGGGAATGAAGATGACATAAGGGGACAGGGAGAAACTCAACCTCAGTCTCACACAACACAAAACCATGGAGACACTTACTTGTCCAGGCTTCCCATTCTCACACAGAAAGGCTTCGTGCTCGGAGGCAAACTCGGGAGCGTTGTCATTCACATCGAGGACCTTGATGGCAACAGGCACCCGGGACACCTGGCTGTGGTTCCCTAAGGCAAGAAACCAAAGTACAGAAGGTGAGCATATTTAATCTGAACCTAAACACACCCAGAAATGCACACACAGTAACCCTGCCCTTCCCCTCCCCTGTCCTTGCCTACCTGGGCTGCCTTATCCACAACGGATCGTGGAGTTGGAGTGGGAGATAAAGAGGGATGGCCAGAGTTTCATGGTTGAAAAGAATAAATAGATCCCTATTGCAAACAGCATTTGTTAGAGATTAGCTCAATGAAGACCTTTCCTGGGCTAAATTGGTAAGATTTTTCTTTGATGAAGTTTGTATTGTTTTATTGATAAAGTCCATTATACATGGAAAAGGGGAGGCTGTAAACAGCAGAGATTTATTTCTTTGTTTGTCTTTGGCAGAGCACAGAGCATTTCACTCTATTAATTGTTCTGACTGCACATCTATTATTTCTTCATTGCAAATACAGTTAATGTGGTGACCCACATGGTGAGGAAGATGGATGGTAGACTGACACAGGCAAAACTAGACAGTAATTTGGACTATTAAAGCACTTTGATCATCTCCCACTGACCAAAACCATGACCTGTGAACTTCTTTCTTCCCCGAAGTAACGACTCATTATTTATAATATAGAGCTATTTTGCATTAAATTGCTTACCCCTGTAAAGAGGAGAATGAGCTGTAAGGCAAGAAAAGCTAAACCATCAGTTTGCATTTGAATAGATTTCAGAGTCAGTTGTTAGTGTCTTTCCCTAAATTCAGTATAGCTAATTTATTTACAGATTCTTTATAAATATTATAGATTATTTTACCCCAAAGAGCAAAAACATGAACTCTGTTTAAACTGGGGTGACCACCTGATTTGAAGAGTCTGAGAAACAATTCCATAGCACATACACACCCCTACAAGTAACTCGGTACTGATTTCAAAGTCCATCACTTAGTGAGTGATATTTTACAATCACAGCATTCTACCTTGGTTTTACCATCAACAGTGGCAGATCTCCCACGGCCTGGTATTCAATGTATTTATCATTTCAAATGCCTACAAAGTACACAAAGACTGGGCTCCACCAGTGCACAGGGAGCAACTGGTGGCAGCCCCACGAGTGACAGAGATGAATAAAGGAAGAACCACTGTATTTTTGGTGGTTTCCATCAGGGTTAATTGTGTTGTGACCTAATCCAACCCTAAATCTTACAGCCTGTTTTCTCCTCCTATGCTACGGTGGCCATAATTCGTGGGGCTCCACCTATAAATGTGCAAATTTCAACTGCTCAACTGGCATTGCTTTGAAATAGCATAAAAATAACAATTTCAAAAGACACAAGCCCTAAGACACTGATGTTATTAAGAAAGGTTTTATATTTGCTGGATAGCCTCAAACATTAACATTCTACCAGTACAGGATATGGAAGATTACCACACATCAGACTTTTAATGTTTCCCTTTTGAAGGACACCAAAGTTTTTTGTTTGGAGAGAAATACATCACAGGAAAAAAAGGAAACCCCACTAAAATATTTTAGGACCAATACTTATGTCCATTTTGCATCATATGATCTTACTAACATGTGAGGTGAAACTCATGCCATGAAATAATAATGTGTTTGAAACCAAAGAAAAGCTAATATGCAAATCATGAATCCCAAACATTTCAAACACATTTTTTTAATCTTCACTTGATAAAAATACAGACAATGAATCTCGAGCTTATCAGAATTCTCAGCACTAGTGTCATATTTAAACAGTAAAGATTTACTTTTATCCAAATTAATGAAATGATGGCAGTTCAAATTTTAAAGACATTACAGAGAAATGTAATTAATTAGATAAGCTTCTAAAGAAATTATTCATGTCCCTTGTGACTGCCCCCAAAATGTTTGTCTTTCATCAGAAATACAAACATTAAATTTAAAGATATTATAATTAGAAACTTGATGAGAATTCATTTAAAAAATTAATTTACTAAACACGAGAGAGACTCAACCAGTCTGGAGATCTCCAAACAAGGGGATATCTGCTGCCTTTTAGGGTTCTTGTGACTGTGATGAAATTTGTTGTTGAGAAAGAGAGAAAGATGGAAAGGGAATTTTATCTACAGCTTGTACTGCCCACCACACCGAGTACGTTGAATTATTTTGTCATTCCCAACTTTTCAAGAAAGTTTCACTTTATGCTAAGTGTTTACTGAGCACACCTTTTCCAACACATTGATGACTCCTCACTAAACAAATCCAGCTTGAAAACAGTGTCCAGATAAAACAGTCCCATCTGTTCATATTCATACTTTTAATGTCTGAAAACTTCTCAGGGGCCAAAGGTACTCAGAGGATATTTGAATCCAGCTCTGCTAGCAATGCCCAAAATCCTTGGACTGGAAGTGGGAAGGGACTGAAGTGGTTCCCCTCTGATCCCAGAGAGCACAAACTGCTCCCATTGCATCCCAGCTGCCCCTCATGTCTCCCTAAATAGTATTCAGCCTTCAGGACTTTTCCTCATTTGCATGAATGGAGAGTCAGTTCTTTCTAAACTACTGACAAAACCCAGATTTCATTATTGGGTGGGGGTTTTTTTGTTTGTTTTAGGATTTTTTTCCCAACAAACCCCTCAGTCAATAGAATTAAAGGAGACTGAGTCTTCTTGCATGTAGACAGTAAGACTGATTGCTTAAATTCTAATCAGTTCTTTTATGCAAAATCATAGAACAGTTTAAAGTTAAAGACTCTCTAAGGAGCTAAACAGATTTTTAAAAGCTTTCTTGTGATGCAGTTTAAAAAAGACCTACCTTGAATCTTGCAATACAAGTGTGCCATTAGGGCTGTCGCTTGAGAACCATCAGCTTCGTTTGAAAATTTAGCACCCTGAGGCGCAAAATTATAAAAAACGGTGAGAAAACTTCAACTAGTCTGGTTAACCAAAAGTCTTTTCAAGTCCCAGCTGCACAGAAGGACTTAGTTAATACATTCAATTGGTCATCTGGGGCCAGCAGTGGCACAGCACAGCGTGGAGCTGTAAGGAACACATGTGCAAATTGTGTACATCCCTTCCTAGAGTGCAGCTCATCCGTGGCTCTGCTGAGGTCTCAATTACTGCCCACAGCCCTGAGATCCAGCAGGGTGCTCTGGAGGAGCACAGCACACACAGAAAGGAACAGCCAGGCAGAAATAAGGAAAGGATCACTCCATGTAGAAATAACTAGTGGGGACTCACTTGTGAGAATAAATAAACTCGAAAAAATAATGGGAAATCCAACTGAGTTTAGAAATGCATATTGAAGAGTCTACAGGGATTATAAGCACCTAAAAAAGCCCTCCTGCTTTTCTCCCCTGTTCTCAAGATTCTGCCGGCACACTAAAAGTTTGAAACACACAACTGGCTGGTTCTCCTCTGAGTAACAAACCCATTCAAACCCACTCAGGATTTAAAAAGGCTGCTGAGTTTGATACCAAAATGATGAGGTAGATGAGATAACCAAAGTCAAAATACAAAAAAAAAACCAAAAAACAAACAACAAAACATTATCGAGCCCTTTAGTGTCTCTAAACCTGATCTTTTGGAGGTTACAGATGCATGTTTTACCACATCAATATTTTTCTTTCTTCCTGGAAAAACCCCCTCACAGCTGAGATGTTCCCGTTTCATTGGAAAGTTGTATTGCAAAGCACTGAGTGTTGTTAACGTTGTCACTGCAGGCAACAAGTCATACTAGGAGTAACTGGAGCTTATAAATAAAATTTTTGGTCTTGTGCCATAACTAACAGAACATAATGCAGCTTTTCAACTCCCATAAACACTTAAACACTTCATAAACATGCTTAAAACACTTCCCCCTGTCTTTCCTTGACAGATACACATACAAGTTGTCTTTGAGAAAGGAAATTATTGCAGCCCAAAATGAAGTTTATAATTTGCTAAATCCAAGGGAATTCAGTTTAATCCAGTTTTTCTTTATTTAATTAAATTATCCAAAACCACTTCAAGGTTCTCTTTAAGAACTCATTAGTGGTCTTGCATTTTAACTAAAATGAAGTACCTGAACAGAAAGTAGATTCCTAGAAAATAACACATTTTTATTATTATTATCATCACTACATAGCTCAGAAATGGCTATTTCATGCTTCTGTGGTTCAGTGAAATTTCTACTATAATAATATTTTAAATTAGAAGTAGAGGAAGTCCTGGTTCTAACAAAGAAATCAAACCAAAATCTGAATCACTGACTTAATAAAAACAAGGGTGCTTGGTTTACATCCCTTATATTTCAAACTTATTAAGTTGTATTTTTACAGATCCATCCCCTATGACTTTATCAAAGTTGTATCTGATGATTTTATTAAGATAATCCACATGCAGGACAAGTTTATTTCTCCTGTTAGAGTTTATGCTGTTGTTTTCATTGGGCAATCCTTTACCTCTAGAACAGCACAGCTTATAACAATCTTTCTGTCATATAAAACTGACAAATCTGACTTCAAGAATCCCGAGAAACACAGATGCTATTGTGAAACTGAAGTTTTATTTATGTTGAAGCTTAAGTCTAGAAATCAGATACAGCAGCAAATCCTGTGCTCATTTGTCTGAAGCATTGTGTAATGATCTGATTCAAGACAGACTGAGTGCCTCAAACTGACTCCAAAATTGTCAGGAGACGTCAGGAATTGCCAGTGTTTCTGTTAAAAATACCAGAACACAAGCTAGTTCTGAATTAGGACAAAATCCAAGCAACCAAACTAAAAACCCAGACAGGATTGTTCACCGTGAAGATTTAGATTCTCCCTTGAAATTATTGTGTTTTTAAAGGATGAGGAAATACTAAGTTGTGGAATATCTAAACAGCAATATAAACATATCAGTACACAGCAGGAAGGTTCCTGTACAAGTTGCTAAGACAAGAAACAATCACTGCTTCCAAATTAATATTCCATTTCTATTTCTTTCAGCCCCCTGGAACGCTCCGGAGGAGCAGATTGTGGCGATTTCTGTGTGTACAAGTGCGTGGGAGGGGCGCGGAAAGGAAAAGATGGGAAACATATTTCTTGGGTTTGTTCCTTAAGTCATTCCTCGGGAGACAAACAAGAGCAGATTTGAAAAGTTTTGTCTCCTTTCAGGAGCTCACTGGGTTTGTTTTACTCCGGGCTCCAGAAGAAGAATGTTAACGAGTCAAGAGTAAAGCCACGTTACACTCTGGGTTTATGTCCTCACTGATAGTCTGTCACCAGTTTAACCAAGAAGCTGCTTAAAATCATCCAACTCTTTCATTTTAATCCACTTTTCTACCTCTGATGGCCATGGGGCAGTGTCAGACTCTTGCACAAGACATGCTTCCAGAAGAGCCATACGTACCCGCAGACCAGGGGGAGCGCGGGGAGGGCATTTCCACTGCATAGCCTGGAAAAGGAGGACAAGAAGGAGGGGAAACTGAGGACAGACTCGTTTTTCAAGGCCCTGAATTCAAAGCTGAATTTGTAGTTAAGAGGTTCCCAAAGTTCAGCAGCTCCATCTGTAAAGGCTGACTCGGGTAGGCCACGTACACCTACCTTTAACCAATATAATTAAGATGGGACCGAAGCCTGGGACTAAAGGACGGATTACACTTGGAGGCTGCTGATAAGGCCAGAAGAAAAGATAAAGAGCAAAATTTCTGTGGTGCATGCACAAGTCAAGGCAGAAAATATCAAATGAATAAACCATATTCTTCAGGCCCTTCAGAAAACTTCAGACAAAATTTTCACTCACTTTCTATTTCTGCGAGGTTTTCTTTTATTTCCACCTTAGTCCATGTAGGACATAAAAATTGTTTGCTCATTAATGCATGCAGGACATTAAAATTGTTTCATGTAGCCCAGAACTCATAAGATTTTGAATCAATTACTTAAAATTTGCAGAAAAACTACACGTGCCTGCAAAAAGACCACATGGATTTTTTTTTATCAGTGACATTCCACCTAACTCTGCACTCAGTTCTTTGTCTGCCACTGTAGTAGCAACACTGCATTATTTCCTAAATTTGAAATAATTTAAGATTCTAAATGTAAATATAATTTAAATTAAAACAGAGACTTTAACTGGGTACTTTGTTGACTTCAAAGGAACAACACTGATTTATAAAACTTGATAATAAACCTAAATTTAAAAAAGTGAATATATTCCCTTCACAGAGGCACAATACATACTGATAGAATCAGTTAACCCTCATTTTGTTTATCTGAGGTCAGGCTAAATTTGGCATTCAAATGCAACCTCTTTGTTCCTTTTCATACCATGAAGATGAGCAGTTATTCAGGAGTCTTACAAACAGCTACCGAGTAATTACTTCTGATACTCTCTGAATAGTGAGATCCATTTGCAAAACTAGGAAAGGTTTGTAAATTTTTTCAGAAGTATCTTGTTATGTTTGGCATATTTTCATTAATGATATTGTCTTGTCTGAATGAACAGACAGATCAAAAGGGCTTGGAAAGGAAAAAAAAAAGTAGATTGGAAAAGCAAATGCAGTTCACAGGTGGGAAGAGGGTTTCTTGTACCATAACCCTGGTTATAAGGGGAAATCAAAAGACCACGTTGTATTTAGATTTCTTGTATTCAGAAAAGAGAAGTTATCAGTTGCTACAATGTGACTGAGAACATAGGGCCAGGGTAAGTGAGATGTAAGTTTGTCCTTGAGGGAGAGGATGCTGAAGCAAGTTGATATCCATCTCAGAACTAGAGGGGAATGGGAAGCAAAGGCAACCCCAACCCCTTGTGCCACCCAAAAACCCAACAAACCAGAAACTCCAGGCTTTCTGGTTATTCTAAATCACTTGGGATGGTGCTCTGCCTTTAATCCACCTTGTTTTGAAAAATCCACCTTGGTGTCACCACTTCCTATTCATGTGCACGGACTCCAAAAAGAAAATGCCAGGAGAAACAGTAGATATTTGATGTACTGGATAACACAAGTGCTCATTTCATGTAACCTACATATTACATAAGGGACTGATTTGAGGGCTGTGGACGTGCCTACCCAGACCCCAGCAAAGCCTTTGCCACCACCCCCCATGGCATTCTCCTGGAGGAACTGGCAGCCCACGGCTTGGACAGGTGCCCTGTTTGTTGGGCGACAAACTGGCTGACGCTGGTGCCCAGGGAGTGGTGCCAGAGAATGGTGGCACACCCATTTGGCAGCAAGTCACTGGTCGTGTCCCCAGGGCTCAGGATTGGTCCCAGTCCTGTTTAGTATCTTCATCAACCATCAGGACAAGCTGATTGAGTGCACCCTCTAAGTTCACAGATGACACCAGGTTGGGGGGAGTGCTGATCTGCTGCAGGGCAGGAAGGCTCTGCAGGGGCATCTGGATCATCAATGGGATGAGGCCAACAGTGTGAGGGTCAACAAAACCAAGTGCTGGGTCCTACCCTTGGGTCACTACAACCCCCTGCAGCTCCAGGCTGGGGTAGAGGGGTTGGAAAGCTGGAAAAGGATCTGGGGGTGCTGGTCAACAGCGATTGAACATGATCTGGGTGTGCCCAGGGGGGCAAGAAGGCCAAGGGCACCTGGGCTGTACCAGCAGTAGTGTGGCAGCAGGACCAGGGCAGTGATGCTCAAGCTGGGACTGCACCTCAGCTGTGTCCAGTTTTGGGCCCCTCAAGACATCAAAGACTTTGAGGGGCTGGAGCATGTCCAGGGAAGGGACAGAGCTGGGGAAGGGGCTGGAGCAGCAGGAGGGGCTGAGGGAGCGGGGGGGGCTCAGCTTGGAGAAAAGGAGGCTCAGGGGGGACCTTCTGGCTCTGCAACCCCCTGACAGGAGGGGGGAGCCGGGGGGGTCGGGCTCTGCTCCCAGGGAACAAGGGACAGGAGGAGAGGGAACGGCCTCCAGCTGTGCCAGGGGAGGCTCAGGTTGGACATGAGGAGGAATTTCTTGCTGGAAAGGGTGGTCAGGCCTTGGAAGGGGCTGCCCAGGGAGGTGGTGGAGTCCCCACCCTGGAGGTGTCACGGCACTGAGTGCTCTGGGTTGGGGGACAAGGTGGGCATTGGGTACGGGTTGGACTCAATGACCCTGGAGGTCTTTTCCAACCTAAATGACTCTGTGGTTCTAGGAATGCATGGGATATGAAATGGGGATATGAAATCAGAGGGAACAAAGGGATGGGATGAGGCCTGAAAAGAGTTAAAAGGGGCATCCTAATTCAAAATTGTAACATCTTTGCAATATTTGGGTAAGTTGTCTCCTGACAGAAGCTCTGGATGCAAACAGTATGTCCTTAGAGACTGCTCTGCATATCTAATTTTGACCACAGTGAGCTTTATATTCATAGTGACACCTAATCAAGATATATGTGACACGTCAATATGGGTAAACAAATACATAATTCAAAATAAAGTATTAGTATAGCTGCTGGAGCGGGTTGTGTTGGAAGCTGCTAAAGTCATGTCAGGTTTATGACAATGAAACAGTTCTGGTTTATTCACAGCTCCTGGGTAAATCCTTAAGGGAAAAGGATAAAAAAAAAAAAATACTGCCAACATCCTTCCACCCACACATCTATCCAGAGACCAAACTGAAACAAATGCTGGCAGAAAACAACCTGCATTTGTGATAAAACACCGTGTTATTGAGCCTTATTTGTGTCTAACGAGGGTACAAGTCAGGAGGAAGTTTGCAGTCAATTAACTGTGTTACATATTGAAGGGGGGGAAATAATTATACGAGTGCAAAAATTAAAAATACAGCCAAAGTTTTAGCACTTATTAGCAGGGCACTTATCAACTCCAAAGAATGGCAAGGTAGAAATGTTTGAAGTTTTACAGGTTTGGGATTTTTTTGGCAAAAAAAGCAACGAAAATTAAAAAAAAAAAAAGGTGGAAAAAAATGATAACTAACTTCAAGAATAAGGAAAAACAACACAACATTTGCAATCTCTGGAAGCATCTGAAAGTAGGAAGCTTTAGTCTACAGACACATAATTTCAGCAGAAGTCGGAGTCTACTAAATGCTTTTGAAAATACTTCCACCAATAGGAAGGAAAAGATAGTTAGGAAGAAGGGAACCACAGAAAAGCAGAGGGAACCACATCTTTCTGATCCCTTCATTACACACTAGAAATAATAACAGTGGGATGAGATGCCAATGGATCTTCACTTCTTGTGGATCACAGCACCACAAGCCTAATTAGGAGCCCAGATTTTCTGAGGCAGAGCAATGCCTTAAATTGTTGTGAGGAAGTAATAGCTTTTAATATCTAACTATAACAATGAGACAAAAAATTCCAGAAAATAATATGGTGCCCTTAAGTGACAGAAAAGGATTTACCTTAAAAAATTAACCAGTGAATAGGCAGCAAAAGAAAAATTTTAAGATACAACAGAAGTTCCAGGGTGTGATTTGCTGCTCTGTTTCTCAATTCCAGCTTAACCAAGGGAGTTGTGCTGCCATAAACCAGTCAGGAATCTGGCCCACACTTCGGAGCAATTATATTATTAATATGCTAATACCTCATGCATATTAAAATGTCATAAAATATTGACTTAGATATGCAAGGTCTTATTGTCAATTATGATTAGCTCTGAAATTTTCTAATGACTAGCAGTAACAATAATAACAATAAGCAGCTTGATTGAGGACAAGATGTCTGGAATATTTGGGGTTTTTTATTTTAAATGATTTCATAACTGAAGTAAAATAATCTATAGCTCAAATGAAATCCCTCCCTTACTGGTAGACAAAACATCAAAATGCTTTAATAAAAATTATTATTAAAGCAGAATTTATTATAGAAGTATTTAAATGTCATTACTTTAAGAGCTCCTATTCCTTTCTGAGACTGATTTTTCTTAACAGCGCAATTTAATTAGCCTTATAGTTCCTTCACAGATAATATATTATTGGAGATGCTGGATATGAATCAGGTTCTAGAAGTGTACCATCAAACCTTTCTTACTTCCATACCTTCAGAAATAAGCAAAAAGATGTCCCTACACATCAGTATGAACCTTTAAAAAAATCATCTCCTTTGGTTTTCAGCCAGAAAATAGTGTCATCTTTTGCTATCCAGCACCTTTCCTAGAAGCACAAAGTATGCTGTCCTGAGTAGAGTCTTTATTCTAGATAGAAATATGCTTAAAGATTGTCCAAAGTTATATTCAGTTACAAACCTCTACTCTGACCTGCTCCTATGCTTCAGCCTCACAGAAAAACCAGGGGATTTTAGACAGTCACATTCCACTCAAAGTTGATGAATTCAGCTTACCAAACAAGATGAATACTACCCAGTGTTTCTAAGATTAATCTTATTTTCTTTAGAGCTTTGGAGTCAACTGTTCAAAGTGCAGATGGCCAGCTGGTAGTTGTTCAGAGTAAAGGTGCCCTCACTTTGTTAATATAATATGTGTATTGTCAGCCTAGCCATGCCTCCAGATTTCATCAAAGTAACTTAACATGCTGTGCATGAATTAGTCACTAATCTGTGCACATTTCCACTAATGAACCTTGTATTCCTTACATGAATCCCTCTGTTTCATGCCCCAGGAATCCTTATTTCCTTCTAAAACACCACCTAGTAACCCAACCTTTTGTGTATTAAACTTTGAACAGTGTCCTGACTCCAGTTTGTCTTTGTGAAATGAATACTTGCAAACCTAGAACCAGGATGTCTTGCCTGCCTTTGTAATGCCAGTAAATCAGAAATGAAATATTTCAGACTGTTCATGCAAATCTCTCTCCTTTTCCTCGCCATAATGATGTTTATTCCCTTCTCTGACATATTTTTTTTTGCACTGATTTACTCAGATGCTTTATTCACAGCTGCCTTACATGCTTCCCTCTGAAACCAGAGGCATCCAACTTCTGCTCAGCATCCCATACCTGAATTTTAACCTGAACCATTGAGGCCATTTTATACAGTAAGTACACTTCACTCCCACTCTATTTCCTCATATGGCCACTCCCATGCTGTTATCCACGTGGATCACCTCTCCTGCTGTTCTTGACCTGTGCAAAACACTAATTGGAAACTTTGTGCTATGTTTGAAAACACTTTTCATAGCTGAGAACTGCAAAGTGGCCTGACAGGATGCACCAGCCCTCCCCTGCCCAGTGACCCATTAGGATCTATGGAGTTCTGTGTAACCCTGTAGTTATGTGCAAATGAATAAAAACTACCTTAGTAAATTCTGTGTTTCAGTGTAAAAATGATGGATTATCTAGTTGGAGTTCCACTAAGCCAGAGCAAAAAGGGTCAAGCAGAAAAGGTTAATATTCCTGAGCTTCTCCTGCTTAAACCTCCATAAAGGCTTCCTTTCCTTCTCTTCCTCAAACTCATTGAAATTTACTCAGCCCTAAATTAAAGATAATTTATATGATGCACCAAAGTAACTCCCTAAAATGTTAGAATTATTGCTAATAATACCTATAGTAATTTTTACAATAAAAGGCTAAATAAAATTAAATAAATGAAAGCATGAGCAAAGGTATACATGGCATTAAAAAGTACATTGTAGCTGAAGGATTATTCTGAAGAACAATTATGTCTCTCTTCCTTTTTAATTAGTGTCCTTGTATTTTTTAAAGGAATACACAATATAGATAACTTTAGCAGAGCATGTGCTGGGTGATGATTCAATTATTGTATTTATATTCTTGGTAAACCATAAAGAGTCTTTCTGGCTTTATGCCCTTTCCCATTAGGTGACAAAATTGCCTCATTCTTCTTCATTTCTAAAGAATGCCGTTGGTATGGGTAATTACCTCTGTCAGACAGAGCCCACAGCTTTGTCCTTGAGACTCCTCTGCTCTGTGCCTGCAAAATATTTATTGTGGGCAAATGGCCATTTACATTTCAGACCTTGTCCAGATTTTCATCTCATGCTTTGACCAATTACTCACAAGAATTTCTACTAGTTGTGGCAGTCCTGCCACTCCTTGGGCAGGGGCTGAGCCTGCCACAGGAACGCTGCTTGTTTGGCACCTGAACCTGAACACCAAGACTCATCTGACAAAGCAGTCAATCCCAATGAAAAGAACAGCTCTGTGACTGCAGTGCCTGCAGAATAAGGGGAACAGAAATTCCATTAAAATCCTTCATTCAGAGATTTAAAACTTGGCTGAAAGCATGGCTCTAGGTTAAGAGAAATATCCTCTCCCAGGCAGTCCTGCTCTGGCTTTAGAATTCCCCAGGGACTGCTCTGTTGTGTCTGTGTGTGTGATGCAGAGAGTGACAATCACAGAATCATGGAATGGTTTGGGTTGGAAGGGACCTCAAAGACCATCCTGTTCCACCCTGCCATGGGCAGGGACACCTTCCACTAGCCCAGGTTGCTCCAAGCCCCGTCCAACCTGGCCTTGGACCCTTCCAGGGATGGGGCAGCCACAGCTTCTCTGGGCAAACTGTGCCAGGGCCTCCCCACCCTCACAGGGAACAATTTCTTCCCAATATCTAATCTAAGAAGGGTAAGTTTTAGGAGAGCCTTCTTGCAACCCGGCACAACAGAGCAAACATATCCACACTTCATCCCTGTATTTCCCAGTATGTCTGAAAAGGCTGGAGTCTAAACTCATTATAGAAGGGCCTCTCTGTGCCTGAATATCCTCACGGTAGTACCTTAAAAAGGGTCACCAAGAGTCGACCTGAAGGCAGGCTCAGGAATGCAGTGTCACAACACACCCAGGGGAAAATATAAACCTTGAGCAGCTCACTCAGTGTTACATCAGGTGACAGAAAGCTCGGGGATTTTAAAGGGATCATCTGTCTTTAAAGACAGTGACCTGGCTTGCTGTTATTTGTTGGTGTGTTTGTCACTGAGGCTGTCAGTGGGAATATGTTTAGAAGGTTTTTACTCATTGCAACCTATGGTTGCTCCATCATGTAATACACATATTCTTGGGAAGAGGATTACCTCACTTTTTAAAAAGAGAATTTTAGAGAAGCACTGCTAGTAGTGAAGGCATTACAGTACACTTTTTGTTTTCAAAGAATTCACTAGAATCCTGTACCTCAAGCAGACCTCAGCCACAGCTTAGGGATGAGTATGCAAACATCAGGACATTCATATTTAATTTGGAGGAATGTTGTGCAGTCAAATTAGGTTGCTTCTTTCTTGCTTAAGTTAAACCAGCTTCTCTAAGTCTTTCCTTTGGTTTTAAACTCCATCAGTTCTCCATTTATCACTGCTGTTATATCAATTAACCAGCAATGGCTGAAGGACAGGGCCTTTCCTTAGTATTAATGAGTCACACGGTGAGTGTGCTAGAGAAGTGTCTGAAACGTGGCTGTTACAGCTGATAGAAGATGGAAATGGAAATCCACAGAGCTGGAGGCTTAAAGAAGATGGAGTTTAATTATTATATGCCTTATACATGTCTGGCAATCTGGTTGCTTGAATGATCAGTGATTCTGAACTCCATTCAGAATCTGTGTGAACTGTAGCAAAAATGTTCTAATAAATAAGTCATGGCTATTTGATTTTCTCTTCCTAGCTGACTAACACTGACAACACATAACGTGGTAAGTACTGCAAAACCTGTCCAAGAAACTGGGAGAATGCTGAGGAGGTTAACCCAGCCTGAACCCTGCTCTGCTTCACTGCCCAGCAAAATTGCCAACCAGTTAATGCAAACAACACAGGCATGTCAATGTGAGCAGTAGTTACAGCTATAATTGTAATCTGCACAACTAAAAATGTATTTGTGTGTTCAGAAGAATGGGATCACACCTGACTATTAGGATCCTGACTTCACTGGATTTTCCTGAATGGTAGAAAATTCATTTCAAACAAGCACCAAAGAACCAAAGATGTGATGAGCCTTTGTACAGACAAAAAAGATGCACCGAAAGAAACGTCTGTAATTTGATCATTCATTCTTACTGCACTGCAATTCAGGCTCTCAAAAAATACTTGCACATGCCCAGAGATTTCTGTCCTGTTGAGGGTATAGCCCCAGAGAGCCCAAACATGTGAGCAGCACATTCAACCTTGACTTATAAAGCAAGACTATCCACCCCTGTTCTCTCAAGCATTTAGATAAAATAAACCTCCCACCCCTGGCGTGCAACTTTAGGCTCACGGAAGTCCCAGCTACACCACAAACCAATGAGAAATCTCATTAGTCCAGTATTTAAAGTCCAGAGTCAGTGACAGAAAACAAAGATCTCCCTTTGTATCCACAGAACACAAAGGTACATTCTCAGGGAATCATTTTGCCTGTGAACCTGCTTCCTCTAGCCTGGAATCACCTGCATGTTCCTGCTCCTGTCCGTTCACCAGAGCAAACTTGGATGAATGGCAACGTAAAAAGAAAATTTCAGAATCAATTCACAGGTTCAATAACTTTCAATCTCACCCTTGCCATGAGTGTTAATACCTGTATTTCTTCTGAGCACCCTAAGCCTGTATTTCAGGGGGATCTTCCAAAGATGTCAAAATTCTTTCTAATATTATCTTCTCTAAAAAATCCTTGTGACAGAATTCATCAACACAGAGGAGTCACCACATGACCAGAGCAGAAAAAACATTGAACAACAAAGAAGCCAAAAATATTCTGATAATATAAGAAAGAAATGTAAGAAACAATACAATACAAAAAAGCATGCAAAAGAAATGGCATATTTAGGAGTAGACAGGTTTAAGTGTAGCAGCTGAGAGGACCAAAGCAGCAGAAGGCATTTAATGGAAAGTGTCTAACTAAATGTGAAATAATGAAACCACCACCTAAACATCACCTGTATCACCTAAATGTCACCTGTACCATGTTCATCACATTCAGTTCATTCTTTTTCACACGTGGCTCTTTGCATTGTTTCACCTTTAGTAACCACAAAAGGATTCAGGTGGAGGAAATATTTGAAGAATTATCATGCAAGTGTTAAGGAAACTTCCTAGTGTGACCATTCACTGTCCCTGGCAGTCACAGTCCCACCCCTCAGACTGTTCCTCAACACACCCAGAGCACAGTGTCCTTACTGTGCTTTGATTAATGGACACAAAGCTCTGTGCAACTTCTTTACATATTTTGGGAACCAATGCAAAAGTTGGGCAAGTATCTGAGGGAAAGCCACTCAAGGCAGCTGTTCCTTAGTTTGTTTTTACAATTGCCCAAAAACAGAGGCTGCAGAAAACTGGAAACTCCTTCCCAGGGGCTGGAAGGACCCTGCTAATAATGGGAAAGCAAAGGAGGGAAACAGCCCTATCCAAAATGTCCCACCTTGCACAGGTCTCCGAATACAACAGTAATGCTATTTGTCACTAATAGCAGGAGTTTGTTCTGAACAAGAACTGGCCAGATATACTACTTCTATGAATACGAAAAGAAAATGTCCTTCTTCTAAACAAAAAAAGAAAAAAAAAGAAAAAATCAACCCCCCAAAAAACCCAAAACCCCCCCCCCCCCAAAAAACCAAAACAAAAAAAAACCCCCCCCCCCCCCAAAAAAAAAGATAAAAAAAAAAAAAGAAAAAACCCCACCCACTCAACTGACTGCTCTTTTGCCTGCCCAGTACATGTAGAAAAGAATCACATTTCCCACTGGCTCACGCTTTTCTGTTTCCTCCTAGTTTTGCTAGACACAAAAAGGTTGAATGCACATTTGGGGGCAGTAGCATGTTTAAATTATCCACACACGTTTTAAATCTGATCACAGAAAAGATCAGCCAGTCTGGAGCTGAGGATCTTCATCCCCAACTCAAGAGAAAACACAGAAGCAGATATGCTCCACTGAGCAGACCAATCCTGTCTTGGAAGATTCCTACTTAAGGCAGTGGCTGAGGGATGACAAAAAGCTACTTTTTTCACAATAACTGCCAAAAGTTACCTGTGCCTATAGCACAAGTTTAGCTGCAGGTAACCTGCCAGCATGAAGTTCTGAAATAGTCGATTATGGTTCAGCAAAACTTGGCGTTTAACTATGAAAGTGTTGCTAAATCGGGATACATTTAGGATCTGCCATGGAATCAAGAAGAGAAAACCAGTGTCATGGCTTATGATTAGTGAGTTTAATGGCAGTGGAATGGTCTGGTCATTGCCCTGCAGACAAAGAGGAGAGCCTTGAATTAGCCCTGGGAAGCAGCAGGCCCAGGAAGAGGAAATGCTCCTGTATGAACGATGCCAACATATTTATTGTCATGGGAGAGATCAGCAGTCCATTAATATGACTGTCAGTGAAAGCACTGTAATGACACACTTTGTGTTTGCATTTGTTCCTTGTGTCTGCCTCCAACAGATTTCTGTTATTTTAGAGCAGAGATTTTGCTTATTACTGTCTTGGAAAAAAAAATGCTAAAAATGCCCATTTTACTCTGCTTGACAGTTCTATGAACAAATTTAATTTCTGCATGAGGAGCTTAAAAATAACTTCACTTAAATAAGCAAAAAGAGTAGTCTATGAAATTAAGCCCTTGTTTTATGTAAATGTCAAATAATTATATTAGGAATGCAAAAAATAAGCCATCAGCAGGAACACAAATGCTTAGAACAAGATTGGCATTATTATTTTCATAGCCAGTCTGATAAGAGGCAATTTTACAATAGCAAGAGATGCTGAGGCTCCCATGAAGTCTAATGACGAGGCTGATTTCTTACAAGTCTCGAGTATAATTATGTTTTAAAAACCTGAAGATGTAACAGGCAGACTTCATTCCTGTGTGCTCAGCAAAGCACAGTTCTGCTAACACTGCTCTGACACACATTTAAGGGAGATATAAAAGTGAACTGGAGGAGTTTCTTGCAAAATTATTCATTTTATCTCGTTCTTTTTTGACTTTTCAAAGGAAACAAAATGTAAAACAACTTCACTTTACATCCTAATATTCCAGTGTCTGGATCACAAACTAATAATTCTGTTTTCCATGGTGTTGGTAAACCTCATGATCTGAGGCAATTGGTATGGTAATTTTATATATTTCTCCTTTCAAAGCATTAAGATTATTAATTGGTTAGATATTAAACTGGGAAAATGTGTCCTGTGAAACCAGACCTTCCTTTCTTTCCTTGTGTAGTTTGGTTCCCTGTGTTGGATTGGCTTTCCTGCAAGCACAGACTATTCCTGCTAATTTATCAACGTAGTGTTTGCCCTCAAGATGTAACAGGAATTACCAGGGCACTGTTTGCACTGCTGGCAATGAAATACACAAATTACTGAGGTGGGTCGTAGGAATACAGGTTACAAAGGGTGTAAGTTGAGAGTTTAGTTTACACCCAAACCCACCTTTCTACTTATGTCTTCCATTTTGCTTATAGGCCATGGATTCCTAAAACTTTTGGTTTCGCAAAGAAGTACCACAGAAAGAAATATTAGACGAAAAAATGGGCTAAATAAACATATTTTATCCCCCAATTTATTATGTTCATAGCTACAGTCCTATGAAACCACATTAAAAATTCTGTATCAAAATACTACATCCTTCAAAAAAGATACTCGGGGGAAAAGCAAACATTCACATCACCCTATTTTCTACAAGAGCAGCACTGATCATCAGGCTCTGAAGACACATATCCTTACAACGATGTGTCCAGTGTGCATGCACAGAAGGGAGTTGTGCCTATCCACTGCCTGCAGAACAGACACATCAGCAGAAACCTTGCCAGGGTTTGTGTCTCAGTCCAGGTGATGACACGGGATGAGAGCCCGACATTCCCAGACATTCCCAACGTGTTCGTTTACTGCAATATGTTTATGTCAAATGCACAGAGTAAAACACAGTGCTAATATTAATAATAAATTACACTGTCACGTGTGATCCTGTCAGCAGCGCTTGCAGCTCCAAATTAATTAAGAATTCCCCTTGATTAAGATCCCTGACCCCCATACCCAGGCAGGGCACTCCTGGCTGCCGGTGACTCAGGTGTGCAGAGCACTGGCATTGGGTTTTTGGGCCTGAACCATCCAGGTTCTTGTCTATTGCTGTGTATGAGTAAACTTATCCATAGGTATCCAACAGGACCACTTTCATGCAACATTGCCCCTGTGCTTAATCATTTATGGCACTGAAACATAATAGCACTCAGCGTTAAGAGCGTCTGGGTTGAGCCCACAATTTACCTCTACGACAGCAAAGCTTTAATTTTCTTCTGGCTTAATATAACTAACTAGTTATAAGGCTTTGGTTTGGGCTTTCTAAACCATTTTTCTTAACATTTACCCATATATATTATGTATGAGTACATAAGTACTCATCTGTCTCTTCAAAACCTCGACTACCATATTCACTGCAAAAAAACCCAAAAAAACAAACAACAAAAAACAAACCCCCCAAAATTGGAACTTGCACAGAAAGTAAGTTTTCTTTCAATGATTTAAACACACAGTATGTTTTACTTTACTGATTTCTATAGTTTCCACTGTTAAAATCAACTCTAAACCCAAGGGAACTAACAGCCAGTGCACACAAATACTTACTAGTTTCAGTAGCTACAATAGTGATGTTGTGCCACGTACTCGTTTCTCTGTCCAGTGGTGTTGCCAAAGTTATTTTCCCGTCTTCTGCATTGATGTTGAACTGTCTCTCAAGGTCAGTGTGGCGATCAATGGAAAACCTGCAAAACAGACATCCCTGTAATCTACTTAATGAAGTTGGTGTAATCCATCCAGTCACAGGACAATTTAGGGAGCCCTCTGAGAGCTGCAGTTTTGTAGCCAAATGGATTGAGAAGCTTAAGAGCGCAATAATTTATAAGGCAAAATGACAAACTGAGACTAAAAAAACTTAATAATTATTGCCCAAGGAGTAATTAGCTGTATACCCAGTGTGAAGGTCATAAAATGCCCTCAGGTTCACTGGGTAAGATCTTTGAAAAACGGCGATGATCAAGAGTTAATTACATAATCCATCACATTTATTAGACAGTTTCTATGGTATTCCACAGTAAATGATGATAATTTCAACAGTAATGCATTAAGCACACAAAAGTGGTGGGCTTCGTGGTTATTGTAAAAAAAAGTTGAATAATATTATTTTACCAACATATTTCAGATTAATGAAGCATGAACTATTCCCCGAGCACATTAGTTGGTTATGGTTCAAGCAGCTCCATGGGCAGAACGCAGTCAGTGAATCACCATTTTCCTATAAAACACTGCAGACGCTGAAGGGCTGATTGTTTTATGGATTGACATCACTGATTTTTAACAAAACAAGCTTCATCTGACAGGCAGTCACAGTTTGCAAATGTGGGTGTCCAGGTAAATTATGCAGCCTAAACAGAGGCAGCCTGACAAGGCGACAGAGCTGTGGTAGACTGGTCCAACGGTGCATTAAGCAGGATGATGATTTAAAGCTCAGAACTGGATCTCCAGGAAAGCTTTTATGTTTGTCCATTTTCACTGAGTTGTTCTATTAATGAATTATTTGCGAAAAGAAACTAAATCGCAAAATTGAGCCCTCAATTTTTAGACAAGGAGAGGTAGGGAACGAGGGAGCTCGGTGATAAACTATTGATATGGTTCAACAAAAATTGATTTCAAGGGGTTTTACTGAATCCTGATTGTGGATTTATATAAAAGCCTTTCAAGGCTTTGTGCCTGTGTATTACACAACTAACAGCGTGCACTGATAGTTTTTACATCTGTTCTGCATTGTATCAAGGCATAATAGAGTGAGCTGGGATATGGTATCAGCCTGGATTACATTATAGAGTGGTCAGAAAAGTGACTCAAGACTGTCGGTTTCTCATCACATTTCTACTTTTTGCAAGTACGCTGTTCAAATTCACTGATAAAAGAACAAGAGCATATTTTGCCTCAGTGACAATGGCACAGTTATCTAAAAATCAGCTATTCCATTCTGGTTTATGCTTTATCATAAGCAATTTCCAAAAAAAATTCTGATTCGGCTGCTCCTTTATGTGCTACAATAAACACATTCTGATGAACTCAATCTCACTCCAGCCTGACACAATTGATTTTAACAGACATAGCATTAGGATCTGATTTCAAAGCTTGGGATTATTGTGTTCTTTTTTTTTTTTTTTTTACTTCAGTGCCAGATATTTTCATATTTAGAATGAAAGTTACATTACAATTAGATTGCTTGTGCAATGCATTCTGCAAGACACAGCTCACTTTCAAAACCTTAGTTCTAAATTATGAAAATGTATCAAAACGTTTAAAGATGTAGTGCTAAAGATCAAGGGTAGTGTGATAACACTGTAAAGTCATTAACAACTTAAGAGTGAAAGCCCCAGTTTAACTAGGAAACCGGATTTTTTGGATATCTACTTGTTCTGTTTTTAAGTTCTGAGAAGAACTAGTTTCACTCAGTTAAAAATTACTAGTTTGGTAAGAAGAGTACCAGAAAAAAATGAAGGAAAATTACAAATATCTGTGCCTAAAGCTTGGCACATGCATCTATATCTGGACATTTAAGTAAACTGATTTTGTAGTGAGCTCCACATACTCAGTGCTCAATGGTTTAGTGGGAATTGTACTAAACTCAGCACTTCTGAAAATCAGGTCACCTGTGTGGAAGAATAAAGCTGTAGGTGCCTAACTTCAGGCAATCATTTTTGAAAATGGATCTTAACCTTATTTTGATGTCTCCCTAGCTCCAATCAAAGTATTAAAAGTAAAATTCTGGTACTAGTGAAGTTAGTAAAAAATACCTTATAGCCTTTCACAGGTTTAAGATTTCACTCAAGAAAATACAGGAAAGACAGTTTTTAATGATGACTTCTTAAAAAAGGTTGATTCCTATCTTTTACTTCTTGATTTTTATGTAATGACGCTGAAAGAACTCTACTGATATCAAACATTTATGAATTTTTTACAGTCTACAAACAAAATAAAATGTGAAATGCTTGCATGCTATTTAATGTTTAGTTGACCTGGGCTTGACATAAATTTTACTGAGAGAAGACACAGTTTTTCTCTAAGGATCAATCCTTCTTTAAATGTTCCTGTTGAAGTTATAGAACAGGGAGTGACACATTTGTGAGTTTATTATGTTGCATTTCATCTCATCCCAATAGTATTTATTCACAACACAATCCCAGCATTCAAGAGGAAACGTTTTTAACATAAGTTACAAGTCTTTACAAGCCAACAAAGAGGTAAAACCCCTACCCTGGTTTTATATGATAAATATTTGGTGCAAAACCAAAAAATTAAATCTGTACTGTCATAAACCTGGGAAAACTAATAGTTCATTTGCAGTTTCCTTTTCATGATAATGGTGTTGTAACTCTTTTTAATGGGAATGCATTGTCAGATCCATAAAACATACATAAAACATATATTACTCTAAAAATGAGAAAAGAACATCTTGGGAAATAATATCTTTGGAAATTGCCATAAAGCCAGCACAGGTTATTGGGAAGTTTGGGTTAGTTTATGAGTCTGCTATGGCAATTATAGGAACGACCCCACAGTGATTTAACAGAAGACTTAAACTGATTCTCAGTCCTGCTCCTGCACTGCTGCTGTTATGACTTGATTTGATCTGCTCTTTATTTGCACCAATGTAAATATGAGCAGAAATCCTTTTTTGCTGCCCCTGCTGAGGTTGGAATCCCAGCACTGACACCCCACCAGTGGTAAATCCCCATTGTTTATTAATACCAGGCAGATGGGACATCCTACTTAGTGACAGATAAACACCTGCACCATTGGGGAGGCACAAAATGTCTCTAGGTTTTTAAGGCCTGCTGTGAATTAAGAAAATGATCAACTGCTGCCAAAGATGAAATCTCTGCTGATATGAATGGGAAGAAGCTGCTCCAGGAAACCTTATCTCTCCACAAAGAGACACTGAGGGGCAGTGATTTATGGGGGGCAGATGCAGCATAGGAAGAAAGATTATTACTCATGGTTTTTGCTATGTGCTTGGATCATGCTTTATCCAAGATAATTTACTGCAGATAAATAGAACATAGTCAGAAAATAGCAGCAGAAACATGAAGTGCTACTGGAGTCTATAGTTGTGTGTTAAGGGAGAATGATCCTCCAAGGCTGATACTGCACCCAGAATGTACCACCCTTCCTACACCAGCAAAGCTCTGCACCCAGCTTAGCTAAACCCACTGGGTCCCTCTCCCAAGAGAGAGCCATGTGCTCCAGATGTGGTTCCAACACATGCTTCTGAAATGACTGGGTTAGAATAAGACAAACTACAGCCCATTTTTTACAATTATTAGCCAAATTTGTAAGTCCTTTCCACCATCAGGCTTAAAAATGAGGAAGCCCTAAAGTGACATGCTCTGAAGAATGGCAATGAAGGATAAAGGAGAGATTTTGCTGCTTGGTTTTAAAAACAACAGGTAAGGAAAAGTATCATAGAGTCACAGAACATCCTGAGCCACGAGGATCATTTAATTCCAACTTCTGGCTCTTCACAGGACAGCCCCACAATCCCAACTATACACCTGCTTGTGAACCTCTGAGAGGCTCCACGCCTTTAGATCAAGTGATGCAAAGATCAGACAACGTTCCATCTCTTCTAAGCAAGAACAAAAAACAAAGTAGTGGTGTATTGCACAGAGATGAGGATGAACATACTTTTTGTTTCTTAAAAAAACCCACAGGAAATCACAGAATGGTCTGGGCTGGAAGGAACTTTAAAGACCATCTTATTCCAACCCCCTGCCCTGGGCAGGGACACCTCCCACTAAACCAAAAGACAAGTTTCTTGCCAGGCTGTTGTTTAGAATAATTTTTCTGAAATTCTTTAATGTTTTGTCCCATGACTTAATATTCATTCCCATGTTCAGAGATATTCAAGTTTCATTTCATTTATGGCACTGTAATACTCTTGAATTTACTGAGCTTTTTTGTATCAGACTCATGGAAAGCAGACGTGGTATTGGGAGCACACGAGGTGATTCATTTCTGTTTGTGCTGCCTGGGTTTTCATAACAAATAATACACAAAAGCTCTGTCTAACCAAAATATTGATAGAACAGATAGCTATTGAAAAATGTAATTTCCTTGAACTACAATTGGTTGTTGCCTCCCAAAATTCTGTTTTGAAGAAAAAAAAGATACATTAAAAAAGGCCAGGCAACACTGAGCACTAAAACAGCCCATCATTTTTAGAACAGATTGGTTTAACTCTGTTTTTTTGAATTTTTAATTAAAGTTTAGTATTTTTGAAATTGTATCATAGAACATATACATAAAATTTACATCACATACGTGATACAATAACAGAATAAACACTTGAAGTGCACATTCCAATGAAAGAAAAAAAGCCTTCTGTTTTTCTTAAAACCTGACACGTTCCTATTTTGTTCCAAATTGGAAAGAAAGTAATTGCATCTCTGCCCCCTATCTGATGAATATTTTTTCTCCTTTAGTAGTAGAATTACTAATTTGAAATCCACTTTTTTTTTTGTCTTAAAATATTTTTTTATGCAAAGTCATGGGAAAAAAAAAAATTGGGCTTTCCAGAGCTCTCTCAGACAGAGACAAATTAATCAGGTGAGCAGACAAGAGCAAAAAAGTTGCATAGAAAACTGAGGTCTGTATATTTCTTAATTAGTTATTAAGCCAATACTGTGGGAAAAAATTAAATCTTCTAAAGTACTGCATATGATTATTAAAAGAAGATATAAATCATACTAATTGATTACCCTTTTGTTTAAATGTAAGGAATTTTGGCCAATTCTGTTTCATGTATGCCAAGTGTTTCTATATGACTTGATGAGTAACAACATTCTAATTCAGTTTGCACATACAAAATATTTTTGCTTTTAAGAGTTTGAAAGTCTCTTGATTTATAAAACGATGAACAAATGGAAATCAAGTAAATTTTTAACTCAGTCCTCTCTTTGGGCTTGGACAGAATAAAGAGGCTCAATTTTAAGACACAGGTAGGCTTGTAGCTGGTCTAAATTATTAGGGATTTGGGGCAGGACAAGAAAAGAATTCCAGGGCAACAGAACAAGAGTGGAAAAATAGCCAAGTTAACACTGAAGCAGGAGTGAAGCCAGGCTGAGATGAGGAATAAATGGGACAGGATGAAAAGGTTGAGGAGCCCAGGACCAAACCAAGAGTAAGGCAGAGCAGGGTAGAGGGAAGGAACTAAGGTTAAACTGAAAGGGAAATTACTATTGAGCTGGAATAAAAGGAAGAAAGCCAACTTACTGTCCCTGTATCTGCCTTCACATACTTTTCTGAGGTCCTTGGCTTTGCACCAGCAATGCAAGGCATTTCCCACAGACACCAGTGGTCAGCAGTAACAAAATAAGGGATGGAGCCACTGCTCCAATTGTGACAGATCAAACTGCCCACTCTGTGTCACTGTTGTTTACAAACGTTAGTTAACACTGTGTTTAGCTAGTTCTGAAAGTCTGATTTAGAAATGAGAAGCACAGAATACCCTGAGCTGGAAGGGACCCACAAGGACCATCCAAGTCCAACTCCTGGCCCTGCACAGACACCCCAACAATCCCACCCTGTCCCTCAGAGCATTGTCCAAACCCTCCTGGAGCTCTGGCAGCCTTGGGGCTGTGCCCACTGCCCTGGGGAGCCTGGGCAGTGCCCAACCACCCTCTGGGGGAAGAACCTTTCCCTGAGATCCAACCTGAGCCTGCCCTGACACAGCTCCAGCCCTTCCCTGGGTGCTGTCCCTGCTCACAGAGAGCAGAGATTGGAGCTGCCTCTCATGAGGAAGCTGCAAAGGGGGAGGAGAAAATGTGTGCTCGTCAAATGAGATAGAAACCAACAATCTGATGGAACTGGAATAACAGATTTTGTTCAAATCAAATCAAAAAGAGAAAAACATTGTAAACTGAAGACTCAAAAGTCATATGGGCATAATGATCTCTGACTTTCTATCTTTAAAGCAGGAATGGGTTTAGACAAAGGAATACAAAATACATTTTGACGACCTTACAACTGCATGGCACAAACTCAGTATTGTTAGTGCAGACACTACAGGATTATTTAAATTCACTGCAGAGATTCACACTGATGATTCAACCCCATCCAACCTCATATTTCTCATAAGAAATGCTCACAATTCTCATTTTCATTGCATTCCTCTGTTTCATAAGACTGCTCCTGTGGCAAGGAGCATTTGGGGGACTTTGAAAATGATCTGAACGGATAGACTTTAACATCATCGACCAAATCCTATACGAGTATTTTCAGAGAAACAGAACAGTGTCACACAACAGGTAAGGGAAGCACACTTAGGACTCTGCCAGTAGTTTTTCCAAAGAGCACTTTAAAGCAGCACTACCTTATAGGGCTGGAAGACACGTCGGGGTCATGGGCCGTCACCTGACCAAGCACAGAGTTAAGAGCAGCATTTTCATGCACTTCCAGAAGGTAAGTAGGTGAGGAAAAGACTGGTGGCTCATCAGCATCCTCTACTACAATTTTTACCGTTGCTGTATCCTTGAAGGGGCCTCCGCTGATGAAGCGAGGATCGATGTGGGTGTTGGCCGCCTCTACCTTCAGAGTATAGGATTTTTTGGTCTCAAAGTCCAGTGGCTGTTAAGAATGACAAAGATAAATGTCTTTTACTAATGGCCACAGAGAAAGAACAAGTGACTATAATGCTGATGGATGGGAGTTATGTGCATTTAAGCACGTTCAGTGAGTTTTAATGCAATCGCTTCCCACTCCCAGAAACCCAACCTGCAGATTTTCTAGGCATGTATTGATATCTGTTTATTTATCAGCCTCAGAGAAAACAAAACTGTTTCCTTTCTTTTCACAAGAACTTTACTGAAATATTCTCTCTCCCGAATTATACCATTACAATTACATATCAGATAAATACCACAAATTCGTTGGTGATGGCATGACTTGCATAGTAATAATGCACTTGATCAGTGCTTTGGTAGTTGGAGATAAGAAAAAAAAATATACTAGCTCCACAAAGAATAAATATTTTGTTACTTCCAGAACCATGTGAAAAATTCAAAGAACTAGCAATTACTATTGGTTGGACATGAGAGGCGTTATGTGGAAAAATGTAGAGCTAATCATATAAGAAACTACTTCAATATTATTGCACTTCAGGTTCCTCTGTATTTCAGTTTATAGGGGTAAATGAGGTAGACATCTCTCAGGAATTTCTTAAAACTGTAGCAATTCCTACTACTGTATCTTTTTTTTTTCTTTTTTTCCCCAGAAATGGAATCTCAAAACCAATTACTTTATTCCATCAATATACCTGCCATGTCACCACTGTTTTTACTATTTTACAGTTCCATATTAAAGCATAAAAGATGAAAACACAGTGGATTTAAAGGAATGAAATACCAAATAAACCCCAAATCTGTGACACTTTTGAGTGTTAGACTTTTTCATTAGAGGAGATTCAAGTTTGTGTCTTGAAGCACACCAGTATATTCACTATATAATTCTCTTGTGTCTCACAACGATTCAAATTTCAAAGATGTAAATTGCCAAGCATTGGAAAGATATTAAGATTTGCATTATAATGTCCCAGGGATAAAAAAAAAGAGGACATAGACATTCTGAATCTGCAATGCAAATACCAGCAAGAGCACAAACAGGAATCTTCAGGAAGTCTGTCAAAGCCTTCAATATGTATATGTTCAAATTCTGTTGATTTTTTTCAGGTATGAATCAAGCTCTAATGGGATTTGCTCTCTCTCACAAAGTCTAGTAAACATGAGAAAAACTTGCTTCTTTAGCAGCTCTTAAATTAGTGAGCTTTTGTAATTATGAATGGTGATTTACAAATCAGCATATTCACAAGCTCCCAATCATGGCTCCTGCAGCACTTTTTCCATTGCTTTTCATATGCTTTACAGAAATGACAGCACCCCAATACATTTAGTCATGCTTAATCAGAATATCATATTGAAAATTTACTCAGCATTGTCTGGAGCCCACGAGTTTATGCTCAAGAAAATCTGCTGGTGAACAGTCCCCTCCATACATCATCTACTGTAGTAGAACCAAAATTATTATTGCTGTCAAAATGAATATATGAAACAACATTATGTTGGAGTCTCAGTTATGAAATAAAGCCAAGGGAACTGGGGCAAAAGGCTAATTGCCTTAGCTTACAAAAGAGGCCACAGCATACAGTAAACAACAGTAAGGAAGATCGGGGATGTATATCACAATTTTCTCTTTAGAAGAACAAATCTAAATTTAGATAAATATACATCAGCTTATTATAAATCTACAGTGCTGACCTACTCATTGAGAAAAAGTTTTGACAGGCAATCTGCCTGACCTCTTTAATTACAGGTAAAAGTGGACTATTAATTACCTGTACTCACTGGACTCTCTTTTTTTCAGTGGGATGTCACGGTTTGGGTTTTGGTTACTTTTGTTTTTTAAAAACAAAGATTCATTTAGAGTGCTCTGTGGTACTTAGTTAAAATCCTCTCTGCCAGCACTGTAAGTTATATTCATGTGCTTTTTTTGAACACAGCATGAGAAACGGTTTTTTTTATCCTTCCCCAGAAAATAATGACAACTAAATCTGCAATTAATGTTTTGCTGGCTTAGGACAAGTTTTGTCCTAGATATGCTGTGTCTCCCTGTATTTCTGTGTATAATTGGGTAGTGTTTCTGTTGTGTATGTGCAAATACCTCCCTTTACACACATCAAGACTGTACAAGCATAGAAAAGTTCACATAAATTTCTTTAGGGCCCAAATTTGACACTTCTCGTGTGAAACTACTGATCTCCTTGATAACATTCACTGAAATCCTTATTCATTGAGTGTTGAGAGTTCAACATGAGAAAAGGTGGAAAACTAAGCCTCTCACACATCAGGCAATTTAAGTAATTCCCTATGATTTACTTTTTCTCATAACAGCTATGCAGAAAACCAAATAATTGAGGAAAGGTATTTGATGAAAACTCAGCCGAGATTTTATGGAAGTTTACACCACCACCAAAGCCAAATCTAATCTCCTCTTTTGCTTTGACCCCATGGAAGCCCAGATAAGATTAACACATTCCCAGCATCCCTGGTTGTCTCCCCAGTTGTCACCTAAATGAGAAGTGTGAGGGACGTGGCCAATACACCCCTTTTTCATCACTTCACTGGTCTGACACCTCATCCATAGAGAAAAGAATCCCTGGCTGGGTAGTTGTATGTACAATAAACATGTATTTTTTTTTTAACAGAGAGATGATTTACCTTTCTCACTCTAATAATGCCGTCCTGAGTTTGTGCATCTGTAGTAATTTCAAATATATCCATTCCATCTCCTTCAATAATATCATAGGATGATTTAGCATTCTCTCCAATATCCAGGTCATTTGCTTTCACCCTTCCTATTGGTTCACCAAGAGCAACATCTTCCATTACTGAGAAGTGATACAGACCTTACAAATAAGAGGAAAACACTAAACATTACACCTGGTTCCAGTGTCCCTGGTGTGCTCTTCAATGTTTATACTTCCCCAATGCAAACTCTTGAGAAGCCCAACTGATACAACCCACATTTACACAAGTTATTTACTGAAAGCAGCAAAATATTCCTCACACAGCAATGTTCAGTTTACTGTATGTGAATGTTCTTTTCATTCCACTAGTCTCCTGCATCTTCCTTGCAGGGATGCTTAGTGTTGGCAAACACAAATATCAAGCTATTTTCAATGCTGGAAGCACGTGAAGTTCTCTCCTGCAGACCCTGTTGAACTTACCTTTTTATTTATAGACATTTTTATTTACATGGAGTTAGAATTTGACCATGAAACCCTGGCTTTTAACCTGTAGAAAACTGGTCTCATACTTTAAAAAAAGTATTGTGCAAATGCTTATATAACTTCAAATATTTACTAATTTTTAAAATTTGTTTTGGTTTTGTTTGTTTGTTTAAACCCTTCCACCTCCCACTTGTGATACGAAACTAATCAAGAAACATCCAAGGAAACTCCCCAAATTTATGTTTTACTGGCAACAATAACTTTTCATGGCAATCATCACTGTATTTACTATTTGGTTGTAGAGTTACACTGAAATCCACTAGAAACTGCCATTCAAATTGTCAGCATTTTATTTTTTTGTAACTCTTGCTTCAAACCTTCTAACCAAAAAAATGTCCAAAATCTATTTAAATATATTATTTTAGGTAGGAATTTTATTAAGACAACCTCAAAATACCCACTTTACTACTGTATCTTCCTGTTCCTAACAGTGTTTTAAAACCCAGAAGACACATGCATGTTTTACATAAAAAATTCTCTCTGGAGTCCCTGTCTTTTTACTTCTTCATAATTTAAACTTATTGAAGCTACAGTTAATACATGATCTAATGAAATGTAGTGCTATTTAGTAGTTAAAACAGGCAAAAAGAATTCAAGGATGAGATCATGAAGATAGCTTTTGACAGAAGGTTCTGGCCTTGTTCTTCTCTGTCCCCCTGTTGTTCTACGACAACCTGTATTTTTTTCTATTATGTGCAGTAATATTTTTCCAAGAACAATGTTCTGGAGTTGTTGCTTTACCTGTTTTAGACTGATTGCAGCAGCAACAGTTGAAAACAGGAAGGAAACTGGGAGGAATTCACAAACACATAAATTAGCTACTCATGGAGTCTGTCCCAAAGTGATTTGTTTTTAACGTTTCCAGGCTAAATTATTAGAGATAATTTGGAGATCATCAAGATTCCTCAGAATATCCATAAGGGCTCACAAACAATGAGCAGCCAAAGCAAAGAAGTGCCTCGGGAGACTAAGTTATGTATTCATCATTTATAGTGCTGGCCACACGTTGTGGTTTGAGTCTCCAGGCACAGCCGATTGCATTTTTAAGTCGAAATTTTGCTTCTCGGATTTATTAAGACAGTTTACAAAGCGTTGTAACCAAGAAAATAATGCTGCAGTTGACTCTTTTTACACAAATCCCTCTCCGGAATTACCAATTGTGCTGTCATAGTGCAGAGCTGACCAAAAACCCATGTTATGCATCTTTGAAAGCCCTTGGTTTCCACAGCAGCGCACGGTTCTCCTCATTACAATTCCATGGTAAACTGCCGGGTTAAAACTTTGGTGACTTATAAAACGCCTCTAAAATTATTTCAAAGAGATCACAGAAGTAGCGAAAGTTCATCTTTTTCATTTCTAAAACCCGGGAGGCTAACACTCTGAAATCAAACCATAAATATACATTTCTGTCCTGCCTGGAAACAATAACCCGATAAAACACACAGCTTCCTGAGCTCATTACCATTTATTGTGCAAGCAGCATGTATTACATCTTATGAATTTCGATTTCATTCTGGTTAGGCTGATTGTGAGTTTGATCCTTTCCTATTTTCCTTTCCAGGCAAATGCAAACCGTGCTTCAACAGTATAAAAAAATGTTAGGCTTGATCAGCTCCTGTCTAAGGCCAGAGCGTGGCTAATCTGCAGTGCTGGGCAACAAGCTCTGACTGCTGGGGTTTAAAAGGCAGAATTTGTAACAATATCTAGTTATAATATTACTATGGCTCATAATTAAATGCAATATGTAGAGAACACCCAGGTTTGTTTCTCCTAATGAATTTGCATAATGGTCAGGGTTATACCAGGGTGGTTATTCCCAGAGGGAAACTTGACTCCTACACCAGAATGCACTAAGTCAACAGCTTCAAAGGCAGCACCTTGCTTGTTGGAGGAAAACTGATCTTAGGAGAAAATATATTCCAGGGATAGTGCTGCAATCTCCCTGATGCTCCCAGTCAGTGTGTCACTGTTCCCAAACTGCAGGAGAACAGATGGGAGCCAATTGCACAGGGAAAGGGCCCTTCCATCTCTGTGTGCTCCCTGCTGAGACCTCCCCTAAAGGTATCAGTTTGGCCCAGTTGTGCTGCTGATTTTCGGGTCAGATTTCTGTCACGCTGGCAGGCAAAGGCTTTTTGAGACAGGAGCAGTGATACAAATATAAAGGCCAGGTAAGCTGGCAAAGGTAGATCTGTAGTCCCTGAGTTACAGGGACAGTGCATTGCAGGTATAAAGGAAATGTCCCTCTGCATTCTGGTGATATGGTTCACGTGTAGGAGTTTACATTATCAGGGAAATTGTTGGAAAATGCTAACACACAGGGACGAGCAATGCAATGGGATACAAAGTAAAAAATTTACATGTTTCCTACTTTATGAGAGAAAACCTTTTATTGTGAAGAGTGCTTATCTGTTAAAAACCACTAAGATGAGGTAATAAAATATATATTGTGCAAATAAGCTTTTGCCTCTGCTTATTTATTTTAGATTTCTCCCTCTGTCCATCTTTACGGGCATTTTCTAGACTACAGAAGAGTATTTATCTCATGCAGAGTACTAGGACAAACCCATTTTACTCTGTGCCCTCAGAACAGGGCAAAAGTGGATTTCAGGTCATGCATATGTAAGACAGAATTAATTTTACATTGATTCCATGAGTACCTTAATAGAAAAAAACATACTCCTAATGAAGCAAAAATGATACAAAGTCTGGACGCAAACTCAAACCAAACTGACTGTTAATACCTTAGAATTTTAATTTTCCAGAACAAGCTGGATAAAATGATAAGTGTCTAATAGTGTGCTAGATTGCACCTGTTCCAAATAAAATTGATCCAGTCAATATTCTCATCCCTCTCCTTTTTTTCTTTTTGTCTTCATCTTGGAAATAGACTACAAAGCTTGCAGAGAATCTCAGCAGGATGCCAAATCATTTTAACCTAGCTCAGCAAGATACCCGCTGGAACCACAGTAGTAAATATGGATTTTGAATTAAAGATCAACAATTATCTAGACTCAGACTTATCTTCTTTGTTTTCTTCACTATTTCCTAATTAGTCAAACCTTTATTTCTTTTATCTGTTATATATGTCTTTTACTGGTGGGGTCACTTGTCTGCATGAGATGGAAGCAACAAAGCACATAGAAACAACTGCACTGAAAGTAAATATGTTTATTTTAAAAGTCCCCAAGCCCTTCTGTGTGGATGTAAGAGGGATAACAAGGAAGACTCAGATCTGTGTA
The DNA here is from genome assembly GCF_001604755.1 of Lepidothrix coronata. Lineage (NCBI taxonomy): Eukaryota > Metazoa > Chordata > Aves > Passeriformes > Pipridae > Lepidothrix > Lepidothrix coronata. The sequence goes on along the minus strand of NW_016690312.1, from coordinate 1,699,319 downwards.
CACTCTTGTGGACATAATTCCCTCTCACCTAAGCTCTTAATGAGACAGAGGGCTATTAAACTTTCTCTAGTAACAGCTACATTTTTTTAAAGTTACAGCACAAACCCAGCCAATACAAACATTAAATAAATAAAAAAACACCTTGAATTATAAAAACCCAATAAAACAACACTAGAACACTTTCTTATATAGAACACAAATGCATAATGGCACTTACTCTGTGCAAATTTGGGAGGATTGTCATTAACATCCGTGAGTGTAATTGTCACTGTGGTAGTTCCAGAGAGTCCACCCATATGTCCTCCCATGTCCTTTGCTTGGATGACCACAAAATATTCCTCTTTGGCTTCTCTGTCCATGTTGGGAAGAGCTGTTTTAATTATAGCTACAATAATGGGGGGGAAAAACAGTCAGGTACAGACCCAAATTCAGTTTGCAGATGGTTTTATGGATAAACATAAATACTGGTATCCAAAAAAACTGCTAAAGGTCCATCTCTTGATACAAAGGATGAAGAAGAATTTGAGATTTCCAAAAAAGCATAATAGAGGTCACCTACCTTGATTTAACTAGCAATGTAATGAAACTGCTGTTCAAAACCCAAGACTTAATCATAGCTGTGTGATAAACGTTATTTTTTACATTTTATTCCTGACAAACTTCTTGGTTGCTGTGGCACCACCCACAGAAATCCATTCATTGTTTCTCCACAGAATTCCCGAACAAGACAAATACATGGGAAACTGAATCTGTAAACATCTGTGACATTGTTAAAATATTTTCAATGTAGAGAAGTAAAATAATCTGTTGTATATCAAGATATAAAATGTCAGTGGGATAGCAGGAAATATCAGCAATGGACAACACAACTAAAACCAGGGCAAACTCTTATAGATTTCATGGACAATGAAATAATAAAGCCACTTTTTCTTTCCAAAACTTTTCCACCTGTGATGTGCTATTATATTCTTAATATGTATACAAAGTGCAACACTAAATGTTTAATGGTAAAATTAACAAGTGTTCATCAGAGTTTAGTAATGTCCACCATAATAATAAGATCACAATGGATTAAAAAGTCTCTCTAAGCCTAAGGAAAAAAATTCTAAATGTAAAACTGAAATATGGACTTTTTTATTTCCCTTTTAATTCATGTTTTAATTCTATTTAAAAAAAAAAAACAAAAACAAATAACCCAAAAGAAACCCAAAAAAACCAATCAACCAACCAAACAAACAAAACAAAAACAACAACAAAAAATCAAACAAAAAAACCAAACCAAAACAAACCAAAAAAAACCACAAAAAAACCCAAAAAGAAACAAATAAGCAAAAAAACCACACAAATAAAACCCCAAACAAAACAAAAACACATTAGTCTGGGCAGACATTGACAGTAACTCACCAAATCTTTGTAATTCATATATTTCATTAGCTCTCATGCTCTAAGTTGGCTTTTTATACCCATTATTTGTTAAGTATTGTCAGGAGTTTTCGGTTGTCAATCAATACTTCTTGTAAATCTGTTAGTTTTGATTTCTCTGTTGGGACTGGCACAGCTTTGGAGACTTCATACAGCTTTTATTCTTTTGTGTGGCACAGTTTCTATTAAATAAGCTTCTTAGAAATGACACTCTGGCTGAAATGCTAAGATTATCTATTCATGTAGAATAAAGAACTGATCCTGGTCTTTACCATTAATAGAGAGGCCTTTTAGTAAATTCTAACATTTATCAATTCCAAAGCAAATGCTCATATTTATTAATTATCCATTTATCTTTAATATTATAATACTAAGAGTGTGATCAGCCCTTCTTTTCGTGGCTGAGCACAGAACCACACAGAGCAAGGGGATGGAAGGTATTTAGAGCACAGCAATATTCTATAACCACCAAACATGACATGGGAGCACTCTTGCAACCTACACTTTCGTACATTATTGCTATAAAATATTTTTGGTTCTTTCCTTAGATATTTTGGAAGTCTAATTCCGGATGAAAACGAACCCCCTGTTTTGTTTCTGCCACAGCCAAGCCAGAGAAATCTCGTGTTCCCTGGGAACTCAGAACCACAGAACAGTCGGGGTTGGAAGGGACCCCTCTGGAGATGATCCAGCCCAACCCCCTGCCAAGGCAGGGTCCCCTGCAGCAGGTGACAAAGGGACATGCCCAGGGGGGTGCACAGGCAGTGATTTTTCATTCCAGGAGAGGACAAGAGAGGTTTGAAGCCACAAGGCCAACAGCGCTGCAGGCAAACGTGAGTCAGGAGAGAACAGAAGTTACTCTGCAACACACTGAAGAATATGCTTGTGGTAAGTTTTCTGAAGGAAAACAGGAGAACAGCAACCCCCAGAAGATAACAATAAACATTTATCAGACGTGATAGGTGCAAAATGCATTCAGTAAAAGAGTAGGGTCATTTCCTCCATGGCAGCCTGGGTAAGGAGAGGAAATGATCCTTATTCCTAAAAGTATTTGACAGCTGAGACCAATTTGGACTGACTGGGTTACTATTTAGGTATAATAATGATGCATTCAGCAAATAAGTCTATTGTTATAAATGAGATGGCTCATAAAAAGCAGGTTAATGCAAACTTAGGGTATCAGAATTTGGTCCACATTCATATTTTTTATTAATATATAGAGCTGATCCAGAGATCAATAAACCATATTTCAATGGGGTTTGTATTAAGCCTCCTATATTTTTCTCCATTATTATTTTTTAGGCAGAGTTTCTCTGTTTGTTTGGGTTTTTTACCCTAATTTACATAGTTAAGTCTAGCCTACAGATGACTTGTATAAGATGCCATATTTTGTATTCTGCAGTTTCCTCTGAGACAAGTCAATTATTTCACGAAAGTGATGATTTTTCCTAGACATGTATTTTAATTTGTCTCTTAATGTATGGAACAGTCTAGCCCCTGCCTATGGTTTGAAAGATATTAGGAAGATTAAATACTTTTAAAAGTGCCTAAAAAAGCCCTTTAATTTCTGAGTTCTAAGACATAAAGACGTGGAGGTTTCTTTTTCTGTACAAAGATAATAACACAAGCTGTTATTTCAATAGTTTTATACATATCTGCTGTCTCAGACCATAAACCACTTGCCAGAAGCTGAGTCAAAGACAAAGTCAAGTTTCAATTTCAAACACAATAAAAAGCTAAAAAGCAGTTTACTGTTTAAAGGACTATAAGAGGAATGGAAGGTTTTTAAACATTAAATCCATCCAAATTACACAGGCTCATTGTTGCCACCGGTATTCCTACACTCAGAATCTACAGAATTGAGGTCAGCAAAGGAGAAGTGTTGATACCTCTTAGGAGGCAAATTAATAAACACCATAAAGCTCCATCCTCACCTATTGTGATCAAGACAAACACAGACTGATCTATGCACAGAGTATCTCAAGGATATTTATTTGTTCTTTTGCTTTATTCCCCAGCTCTCAGCCCAGGCTTGCAGGAAGGACTGAAACCTTCTGTTTATTTTTAGAACACAATTCAGGCTTAGCAAATACTAACACACATCCAGCACACAGAACATTAACTCACTGAGCATTCAACCTGCTCTGCTTCAATTCAACCGAGAAACAAATGGAGAATAAAAACATAATCACTTGCAGCATGCAATGATGGATGGAAATGGGATGTGCCAAACAGGAGCAGTTTAAAAGTGAGAGAATTACCATGAACTAATGTAAGGCAGGTAGATGCTTGTTGGAAGATTGTATTCCAAACAGTTATCAATGGCTTACTGTCAAAGTGGAGAGATGGATGACACGGTTCATGGGCTTTGTTCTGCTTCTAGCATCATTCAATATTTCCTGAATGATGGAAGGCAGGAAGGCCTTATCAAGCCTTTCAGATAACACAAAGTTGGGAGTCATTGCAAGTACAGGAAGAACAGTTCAAAACAATTTTCACAATTTGGATGGTCTAAAATAGCAGGATGCAACTCCAGTTGGCAAGTGAAGAGCATTTTGCATGGGGGGAAACAATTAACTTCCCAATTACAATAGAGCAGATGACTCACAAGACAGAAGAGAATGTGGAGTCAAAATGAGCTGAGTGCTGATAAAAATGCTCAAACATTTCCTGGTATAGTCGTTAACATGTTGTACGGAAGAGCTGTGGAATAATCCTTCCACTTCACTCCTACAGGTAAGGCTGCAGCTGGACTGGTGTGTCCAGTTTTGAAAAGTGTTGATTTATACAGCCAGGGAAAGGAGGAAATATGTAAAAAATACTGGGAACTACTCTCCTTTTGCACTGGGTATAAGAGAAGAAATCACAGGCCTAAAACATACACCACAAAATGGGTTTCAACTGCACCAAGAGAGATTTCAGTTAAACATTAGGGGAACACTCTCTAAAGGAGAAGGCAAGTACTGACAGAAAGGGCTGCCTGTAGAGTTTCTAGTATTCTCATTCCCATAAGATTTCCAGAATCTATCAGTCAATCATCTGTCAAGAGTGGGAAGGGATAAACCTGATCCTTTTGGGGGAAAGGGCACTCAGTTTTCACTAGAGGTTTCCTCCCTTCATAATGTCTAAGCTAAGGCTTTGTCTGTATGCAGCCTAAAATATTGCACAAACCTTGTCTTATGAAAACATTCAATGGGCATGTAGTACAACCACTAAACAGAAACCTGCAGCAGAATTTTCCTACAGATCCTTTGCCTCAAGAGGGAAAGATCAGGAAGCAGGTTGGAAGGTAAAGGAGTCAAGAAGCAATTTATTCCTTTCAAGAATGAAAATCCTCAATATTGGAAGTACCTATTTTTTATTCTTTTATTTTTTTTTTTGGCTGAGTTGCTTTTCCTAAACAGCCATTGGTGTCACACTGCTCAATGGCAAATAAAACAGCTGCAGAAGGGGATTTACTTTTGCAGTGGCCTTAACTGCACACACTGAGCAATTTGCACAATCTGCCTCACAACTTGAATCAGTTAAAATGCACCCCTGTGGACTACTATCAAAAACCTGTTTGGAAGAATATACACTGTCTCACACTGAAAAGGACCAGGGGAAAAGAAGCAATGTGTCAGAGGCTGTAGCTCACGAAGAGAAAGAGGAGAAGCAAAAGAAGCAAAAGAAATAAGGATCTGGCTTTCATTTTTCTCTCCATTTTTTAAGGATGTCTTTATGGTAATGTTATAAAATTATACATAATAATAATTGAGAACATGGAACAAAACCAAGCAGGCACTATGCAAAATTGGAATCTGGCCCTGAAAAGCCTTTCTTAAGCATCTCATTCATCTCACGTGTTTTGTTGAAGACTTCCTGCTATTTCAACTTGCACACTTTGGAACTTTCCCTACATCATTCTGGAAGAGCTCAGTAATTGCTTTGATCTTCCTTCTGTGCTAAAATTTTGGTGGAGATTCTTATTAAATAGAAGAGTCTTTTAGGACCCAAACTCCTGAAAAATCAATCCTGCAATTTCTTCCGAGAGCCGTGAGAAGCATTCTTTGTATTCCTGTCAAGCACACTGACCTCAGTGATGTTTTAGCAGTCCTTAAAAAAGGTTCACGTGGAGATCTATGGAAAACTTGTACCATCAAGCCTAAAAAATGAATAGATCACAACTGACTTCATTCCAAATTTGAAAAAATGTAGTACTTTGCTGATATGATACAAGAATACTGATCCTCTGATTTTAATTCTAATTACCCTCACCATAATCTCTTTAATAAGAATTATCATCAAATATTCTAATCCCTTGTTTAGTTCTGCTGCCTTAGGATTTTTGTTTTAGCAAGACAAGAAAAATATCTGCAATCTCTGGCAAAGTTGTCTAACTTTCTATAAAAATTATCAATTCCAGGAGTTGTCTGAACTACACTCAGATATAGATATATTTCAAATCAAAAACATTAGACACAGCAAAAATAATGACTAGGTGGAGAATCAAATACTATATTACACCATTTTCTGTTGAGGGATTCTGTGACATTTTTGTATTTTTAATAGAGAAGCTAATAGTGTACATATTTTATTTTAATGCTTATTTTTGAAAATTTTATGAGGAAGATGGCAGGTTTTTTTGAACCATGAGATGAAGTTTGAATATAGCTATATTAATTCTTGTTTCTTGTGTAACCTCCCATCTATTGTATTTTCTTTTTCAGCCCATATTACTGCCAGTTTTGTGTTTTCTGATCTTGTTTTCATTTTGAAGTAGACCTTGCAAATTTGCCATTGAATGTGAAATAACACAACCTACCTTTCACTGTGCGCATTCTGCTAGAAGTATATAATATAGGATATGACTGGATAACACCTATTAGAACATTAAATGTTTTAAATCAGGTGAACTTGTGTCTGGGTTTTATTGAATAGGTAAAAAGCTATAATCCCTACTTACCAGCCATCTCCCTTTCCCTGGGGCCATTTCAGTGGCACGGTGAAAGTATCACCCTCTCAACAACTGAGACTGAATGCAGTAAATAGACATTTTGCACTGCATTTATGACCTTGTTTCCTCAGGATTTTATTTGTAACGATCCTCTAATAGCTATGATTACACTAGACACTTTACAGAAAGTAGCCTTGGATTCTTTTTCAGGTGCTTTCCAGCTCCAGCTGTGTAGTTCAAATTCCTCTCTCTAATTCAGGCTCTTGAAGCACAACATTATTTAGATCTGTTGCCCGTTTTCCTAACTCGGCGTGAGGAACAGTCAAGTTCAAACTACCCCACTAGCTTTCTAAAATGATAGAGGTATTGCTCTGAAATGCAAGAAGCGTGTGTGGCATCAGCTTTTTTGTTACTGCCATTATTTGATAAACTCTAGAAGCAGATACCACTTTTTTCCCAAATGCCAATCTGCCTTGATCTTAAGCCACTCGGCTTTACCAGCTCCAGACCATCATAACTGCTTTCAAACGTCTCTGCAGTGATTTTATACTTCCTTTATTAATCAGAAAAGACAGCTCTTGCTGCGACTGAGGGGCTCAATCCAAGCACCTCATCTATAATAATTGCTCTTTATGGTTCTAACTAAAAGCAGGAGCGGTGGGACTGACCCTCAGGTCTGTGCTCTGTGTCAGTCCCACTCTCCTAATGGGCTGTCACCAAGACAACTCGCAGAGCCACCAGAGACTCCCTGTACAAACACCTCAGTGCAACTCCTCGGGTTGCACAGTCTGCTCAGTGCACAAAGACAAGAAAGGAATCCCACTGGCTTGAACACAGGCTCTGATTTCAGCCCTGTGCCCAAGCACATCAAATGCTGTCAAGCCAGAGCTGAAGGTGCCGTAACAGCAGCGATCAGTGATAAACTCTAAAAATCCCTGAATCTGCTGGAACCTTTCTGCTGCCTTGGGAATGTTGCTGTCTGGGTTGCATGGACCTGCCTTCTGTATGATGCTGCAAACACCTGCCTGCTTCTAGTGGAAGATGTCCCTGTGCTTGGCAGGGGGTTGGACTGAGATGATCTTTAAGGTCCCTTTTCCAATCCAACCATTCTATCACTCTATGAATCTATATAAAAAGGAGTTCCTTCACCTCTCTTGCTAAGACAGAAAAACACCTAACCATCCCACTTCATGCCTCTTTTCATTTTTGCAGTTAGAAGTTTACTTACTTTAAATCTGTGGTAACTGGCAAGGATGTGGCAGCAGCACCAGTCAATAAAGTGAGCTAGAAAGCAGCAGTTCAATCCACACTCTGACTCATGTCAAACAAGTTCTCTCTCTACACTAATCCCATGAGGCTTTAAATCTAAAGTATTTAGAAGCTGCACTGTTTAGAAAGGCTCTGTTGAACACGAGTGAGTTCTGCTCCCAGCAGCTCATTACTTTCCCTGTACAGTTGCAGAGTCCTTCCTGTACCAGCACTGCTTTCCCATCTCCCTCCAGTCTGAAATGCTGCCTTGTCATTTTATCATGAGTAACTACAGAAACAGTTCCCATGTCTCTCTTTTATTAACACCTCTCAAATATTTGTGTAGAGATTTCATATCCTTCTTTAATCACCTTTTATCCAGTTTATACAAATTAAGTTCAATCAATCTCTCATTATAACCAACATGCTTCTGACCTCAGCTACGCTGCTTTGAACTGTCCTCGGTATCTCAGCAGGCTTTTTTTATGATGACTGGTCTTATCAGTCCTACACACAATATTCTGAGGGCACCTTGTGCTGTACCATTGCTAATGAACTGGACATCAACAACCAGGTAGAAGAAACACTCTGTAACATCACAAAAATGTCAATAACTGAAAAGTTGCTGCTGTTTACCCTCTTGTTCTCTTACTTCTTTTTATTCTGCTGGACTGTAAATTAAAAAAGATTCAAACCTGGCTTCTGCTGAATGCAGTTCTCATTTCTCCCAGACCTGTTCATTTAAGTTCTGATTTCAGAACTACAGGGTTCAACACTGTGGACCAGAGAGGGCCACACACTAAATCATTAAAAGCTCTGTTGGTTAAAGCATGTGCACTTTCAACTGCAAGTTAAAGCAGGTATAGGAAAAAGAGTTGATTTTTCACTCTCCATAAAAATACCCACATTTATTAGGAGACTCTTCAGCTTTCTAGTTCTCCTGGCTCTTCTATTCATCTCAGCTGCAGTAACCTGAGCCTTGGCTTTGTACCAAAGGGCCATAGCCCAGTTTGAAATGTGTTCTTTCTCACACATAGTAAAGGTCTGTGCCTGACTAATCCCATGTGCTTCCCAGTGCAGGAGGGCGTTGGGTGTAATTTGCCTTGTTCATGGAGCTTTATTTCAGGTGTGTGTAGGAGTGACATAATTTAAGTTCATGTGAAATGTAAATAAGTCAGACACAGCTGAAAATGTATTTCCTCTGCCATCCCTATATTGTAGAACACAGTGTCACTTCATATTACACTCCATTATGATAATCTTATTTTAAAGCTGACAGTCATGATTTAAGCTTGAAAAAGCTTAAAAGTGAGAAGTGTACTCCAGCTACTTTTAGCAGCCTGAAGGAACCCCCTTTTCCAGCATTTGGATTGTCATAATTTGGATTATGAGAGAATCCACACAGCTCACATACCTTTCTAAATAAAACACAGTAGGCAGGAAGCCTGACATCAGTTAGTGAGATGTAACAATAATGATACAAGGAATGCATTCCAGTCCACCATGAGTTTTGTTACTGTTCTGATGTTGTCACAAGTTTTAACTCTCACAGAAAAATCTAAATCTCTATTATTGTCATGTATTATTTATATCTACCCTCTACCCACCAAACCAGTGGTCATATTAAAATTCACCTGTGGAAAGCAAAAAATATTTAGAATAAGCCATCAAAAAAGCATTTACCCTAAGCCATATTCAGAGCACTGAGTGAAAAATAACTTCTGAATTACCTCCTTTCATGTGTCTATAACTCACAGAGAAGAACCTGAGAACCAAAACTGCAGCAGTATATGCATTTTTCATCTCAGGTAATGGAAAATTATTGTTTCACGGGTCACTCACAGGTACTTATTTCTGTGTGCCCAGCATTACAGAATTGTTTCAGTGAGGAGGTTGAGAGTAATGTCAGAGTTTCAACCTCGAGTGTGATTCAGGTGAGGACTACACCCATTTACTGACAGTCAGTAGGAACCAAGGAGCAGAAGAGTAAGCAATGTTTTCCTCACATTTGCCCTCAGGTGTGCCAATCCTTTCTACCACAGGCATGAAACCACATCCCACACCTTTGCTCCCTCTTTTTGTTCAGGTGCTACAGAAGGTAGAGCAGTCAGGAGGCATGGCTGGGATTATTCCCGATGGTTGGCTCTCCACGTGCCATTGAAGCAGAGCAGTAAGGTCAGACAATCCTTACTCTGAGCCAGGAAATTAAAAAATGTAGAGACAGTGCAGCCTATCTGTGGCTGCCCTCGTGCTGGTAGCTGCACACATCTAAATTTACTCTTAGTTTCTAATAAACAAAGATAAAAAGGGGCCAGTCATTTATAAAAACAGTGAGTAAATCAGCTCTAAATAGCTATACTTTTGACAAACATTTGATACGCTCCCATGAATGACAGAAAATATTTACACTCTTCAGTGGATGACTTTCACATAGTCCATTTCTTAAAATAGTGATTCCATTTTGGGAAAGACACAAGATCTGTGTTCAGGAACAATTCTTTTTCAAATTAATTGAATAGGTTTTCAACTCAGCAGGGGCTCTAATGAAATGCAACCGCAGAGGAAACGCAGCCATACACACACCCATGTCCCCTCCCAGCCCCCCAAAAAAATCCCAATCAAGCCCAGACCCTAAAATACCTACCAGGCTTGGAGGATGAGCTTGAGGTTTGATTTGTGTTGGGAAAAACACTACTACACCTGTTCTGCTTCAGTTTTACGCTGTCACAACAGTCTCCAAACATCTCCCTACAGGAAAACTTTCCCTGAGGGTCCCAAGTACTACACACAAATGTGCAAGAGAATGTGTTTTCCTGGCTTAGTTACTAAAAGCTAAGATGGTTCACACTGCTAAGGTGGGATAAACTGAAAGAAACAATGAAACACTTACACACTTTCTATTTGCTTTGGACATTTTGTTTTAGAACAGTCTTTTTCACCCTGAGTGACAGGTGGCTGCACTTTCTACATAGCAACTTGTGTCTGGTTGACTTAAGGACTAGAATTTTATGTATATTTGTTGTTTCCAAACAAACAAACGTGTGCTGTTTGGTGGTAGCTGTGAGAGCAGGGGGGTGGTTCCACTATGGGTGGAGGCCAGTGCACAGAGATGGTAAAGAAACGCAGGACAGGCTCGGAACATAAACTCACCCGGTGGAAATGGTTTAGAGAAGAATGTAATTGATGCCCTCCTTTGATCTAGAAGAATGGGGAATCTCAAACCATTTGTTGATTCACAAGCAGCTCCTCAACATGAAGCCACTTGCTCAGGGACTGCGGCCACAGTTGAATTTTTATGAATAAATTCCCCTCAGAAACTAAAATGTCGTTTTCATGGTAACTGAACTGCTATGTAAAGGAATATTTGTGACTGGAAATGAAGGTAGGAGGGAGGGATTAATGCTAGTGAAACAGGAGAAAAATCAGGATTTTCAGGTTCACCAGGAAGCCTTGGAGTTCTGTCTGGAGTTCCACGATAATGGAAACAATTTTCCTAGGTGAGGAATACTTACTTCTTTGGATTAAGCATCAGGTTTTAATGCAATACAAATCAGAAACTCGAGTAAAATCAAACATTTTTTAACATTTGGAATATTTCTTTCAGTCTATTTTTCTGTGAAAGAAGTGAAAAATCTTCTGTGTAGGTGGAGAATACATTTCTCAGCTCCTTTAGACAGGCTGAGGTGTTCTCGTGCTAAGGCACTAACTTTCCCTAATAGAAACTGAGAAAAATCCTACAGCCAATTCCCCTCTAATTAGGTGATGCCAGTCATCACTGCATGCAATAATTTGTAATATTAAAGGAATCAAACAGTATCCTTTGACACTTGATGGTCAGAGGTCTGGTCAGAGTTATATTTCCACACGACTCAGCCAGCAGGAACTAAGGGGCTTCACCAGTAACTCTCTCTTGATACACTTATTTTTGGAACAAGTTGCTCTTCTCCCATTGTACTATGCTGGAGTTATTCTCTGTAAAACTCTATTTTACATGCAATATTAAAATAAAGACTGAATCACATTCTGGAGGTCACTTTCATGTTTAGGAGAGTTGTCCTTCAACCAGAAGAAAAAACTTTAATGGATTAATCCATTAATCTATTAATATTATTGATGTACACTATTTACATGAAGTCCCTACAAGTTAGGGAATTTCCAGGAATAGTAAATAGTTTTTTCCATGTAATTTCACCAGAAAAAATTAAAGACATTCCAGATTTTAAAGAGCACAAGAGTACTGTATTCAATGTTGGTGAGAAAACATAGTACACTTGATCTATTAAAAGCATCCTTTAATGATTTCTCCTAGCATTTATTTTATAATTTAGTTAATCTGCACGAGAAAAAGAATTTTTATTCCTGCTTTAATCCTTTACAGTTGTATAAATTCAGGAGGTTTTTTGTATGTTTTAAAATGAGTTTCAGATTTCTTCTCCTTAGGAGATCACAGCTGCTTGACTCACAGTGATTAAAAAGAGCTTCTAGTAACAAGTGAAAGAATATTAGAAATAATATCAAATTACTTTAAAAAACACTTTTTAGACATAACTTAAATGAATTTACTGTAAGTACGACATATGTCCAGAAAACAAGTGGGAATGGATTTATTGGCACTTCTTTCAGATGACTTGCAAGACTATAAAACCACAGAGAAATAGTCATCCTAAATGCATGCTCATAAAACTCCACATCAACACTCAGTGTGATGCTCTTTCTCTCCCCAGATTGATCCACCCGAGCAAAAAAAGAAAAATAATTTTAATGGAAACACAAAACATATTCACTAAAATTCTCAAGCTAAACTGTACTTGCTTTAAGTGGAAACACTATAGTCTCCTATTGAAAATTACATTATGCTCATTAAATTCCCTGGGCCAAGCCTTAAAATCCCTGATCAGTTATAAGTCACATACAGCTCTTTCTCTGCCTTCAGTTTTGCTTTGGTAACTTCTGCAACTTTGCCATCACCCTTATTGTCATTAACACATATTTTTCCTTTCTCTTGCCACAGGATCAGGCTCTGAGGGAACCCAGGTTAGAACCTGCTACCCCTGGGTGGTGCTGACAGACACCCACACTCTCTGATTGCTGTATGGGATACAGGAGAGGCAGGGGATGGATGCCTGTATAAATACAATCATGGAATTGTTTCCACTGGAAAAGACCTTCAAGATCATGGAGTCCAAACACACCCACACTGCCAAGCCCAGCATTAAACCATGTCCCCAAGTGCCACATCCTCACAGCTTTAAATCCCCCAGGGATGGTGACTCTGTCACAGGGCTGGGCAGCCCTTTCCACAAAGATAGTTTTCCTGTGCCCAACCTAAGCCTCTCCTGGTGCAGCTCAAAGTCATTTCATAAGCCAGGGATTCCCATCCCGAGTCACCTACCTGTGTGTGGCTCAATGGAGAAGTAAGGCTGTCCTTCCAGAATGCTATAAACCAGCTTGGCACTGTTCCCATACACTGGGTCATCTGCATCCGTAGCTGTCACTTTAGTAACAAAGGTGCCTAAACAGAAAGAACGCACACAATTAATGTTTACACTCACAGAGATTTGCATATGTTTCTCAGAAACTAATGTGAAACAAAAATTCATTTCCTTGTGAGCTGTGTAACAACAGTAAGAAATAAAAACCATCGGTAACAAGTTAAAACATTACTTGTGGAACAGAAGCAAAACATTTTTCATTCAAGCTGATATATGCCAGCAGCCTGAATTTCTGGGTAAAACAAAAACCCTTTTAGTATCTGTATTATTTAAGGTTTCTTTGTAGAATGCATTTAAAGTTACCTGATAGATCTGTGTAGACTTCAAGCACTTGCAAAGGAATCATATCAAAGGGATAAGAAATAGAAGGTTAATAATAAATATAATATGTTGCACTTAAAACACAATTTCACATTTGAAAGAACCTTGTCAAGTTACAGAGACCACATTGAAAAACAATAATAAAAAGGATTCTTTTTTCTTCTCTTGGCTTGCAGCCATGATAATGATTTGATGTGGCCACAGTGACAGAGTTAGGACAACAACTATTGTCTCTGAAATGAGCCTCTGCCACTCAGGGGGCCATTGCCTAGCCAGAGTTATAAATTCCATACTCTGTCAAAAATAAATAGAAAAAAAAAATTAAAGAAAATTGCCCTTTTTATTTTTTAAGGCAACGTAGCACTTGCAGTTTCTGTACAAAGCGAAATGGAATTAAATTCAGTTGGTTGCATTAAGGTTGCTGCAGAGACCTTTTTTTTGGCTGAAATAAAAGTATGATTGCATTAATTAGGCTTACAATAAAGGCAATATCTACAGGAGGAGAGACAGCAAGAGCAGGAGGGAGGATAAGGGCTGAATTACGATTCTTATGCTCAGAATGGAAAAGAATTATAGCACCCACCCAAATCTGCCCCTTCCTGGATATGCCTCCTGTGCCTTCTCACACTTTGTGTGCTGCTGAACCCAAAGGACAGGTCACTTCAGGACAGGAGCAGGAAAGCAAAGGGGAAGGAGATCCCTTTGGCACATCCTGGCCCTGCGCTCTCTCTCCCTCTTTCCCTGTAGGCACAGAGCTGATACTGCTCCTGGCACTGCTGTGGGTTACAGCACATGCTAATTATTTAGAGGAATGTTTGCACATTTAGATATAATTTGCATATGACCCAGGAGATGCCATTTCACGCTTTCCCACCTGGCCACTTCCAACATCAGAGCAGGGTGTGGGGCTGGCAGGAGTTGGGATGATGGATAACACCTCGCTTATGGACTGCACGTTCTGCTGGGACTGAAGTTGTGGCAGGTTTGCTGCATGGAAGTAATGGGATAATTGCCAGGGAAGGGAATGTGGGCTGCAGAACTACATCTTACTAGAGAAAAAAAAAAAAAAAAAACTATGGCTTGTATTGGTCATTTATTTTTGGTGTAAATTTAACCATTCTTAGAGGGGACATTATCAGCAAAGGGAGGCAGGTCAGTTTGCTGTGCAAGTTCCACCACAGCCCCACCTGGTAGGAAAACCTCTCCTCTGCTCAGCAGGGTCCAGAGTAGTCCTGCAGCTGATGCACCCCTTGGAAAAGGAATATTATGCTACTATCTCTATCTTTGAGATGCTTGCTGAACCTGTTCTTGCAAACATGTAAACTGTTCATGTTTCAAAGCTTAATTTGGTGTTGAAAGGTGATCTTATACCCAACCTTTAATATAACAGTCTTTAACCTGCCACCAGGCTTGAGAAATGGACTTTATCCTCAACATGATGGTTGGTTTGTACGGAATTAATGTCAGAAATTTGTTGTCCAGCCAACTACAGATGTTGCTGTACACCCAGACACTGACAGACAGTGCCTGGGAGGTTCAAGTGGAAATGATAAAGGGGACAGGTGACCCAAATGTGGTCCCCAGCCCTGGGGCAAGTACAGCATCCTCTGCCTATAGGTGATACCCTGACTGACCTTCCTCATATATAGGAAAATACAAACAGTAACAGGGAAGCAACCACGGGGCACACCCAGAGGCTACGGCACAGGCTACAGAAAATAAACAAAATAGGGAACAACAGCAAGGAAGTTTGCAGGAAGCTTGAGTGTGGATGTTGCAGGAACAGGGGAACAGAAGGCGCTGTTGTGGCTTCCCCACAGCAGTTCCAGAGCAGGAAAAGCTGTAGCTAACAGGATTGTCCCACATATTTAAGTTCTGTTGGCTCACCTTCCCAAGTCCTGCACCAGTTACAAGAGCAGTCCTTTGGTGTTCCCACAGACAGCAATCTCTCAGCCAGGCTGTGCCCCCTCTCTCACCAAAGCCAGGCTACAGCCCCAGCACAACATTGCCTGCAGTTCTCAGCTGTGTGGGACACCAGAGAGGAATGTCGGGGGTCAGAGCTTCCTTCAGCTGGATTCAAGCTGAAACAGCAGGAGATGTACCTGTTTCTGGGCTGCCACCCTAAAACTTTTAGTTTGTAACCTTCAAAGACAGAAGAGGTTTGTGCAGAACATCCTATAACGGGGCAGGGCTGGAATAAGATAAGGCTCATCACAGAACAGTGAAAATTTTTGTAAGAGTATTTTATCTAGGCTGTTTCATTTTGTTTCCATTATATACTTTATACACAAAGGAAAATAAAGAAGTAAGACTGTTGACTTCTTGGAGATTGTGTTTGATTTGCTTAGCTGGCTCTCATTTCAAAGGCCTTCAGAAATAATTACATTGCTTGTTTAGAAAGATTTGGTATATAATGTCTATTCTTATCTTATTTCACTTGAGAATTTCTGAAGAACTTTTTATAGATATTTATTTCAAGATTCCCAAACTTAAATGGGTCTGCTGATTCTTTGATAAGCGCATTCTTTATCCCAAGTGTTCATTAGATATTAAAGTTGAATACACCCTAATAAAAAGAGGCAATCAGTGCCTAACACTGCTTCAAATCCTGATGCTCAGCTATCAAGATTTTTTTCTTCTGATATAAAATAATTTAATCACTTATTGAGGCCCGAGTTCAACTGAAGTTTATACATATATTAAAAATACACGTGTCATATGTATGCCAGTATTCCCATTCATTGTTTATACACACAGAAGGTGGGGGGAGTGGCACATCCTTCTTTTTCTTTCCCTTACAGGTCACTTGAAATGCAATAATCTCACCTAATATAACTAATGAAGGGAATGGAAAACTAAAATACTCTCCCTTCTCCTAGAAATCAACTTCTTGCCCGCCCAGTCTCTGCCACTCAGCACTTCATTGCCAACCATCACACACTTCTCAGAAGGTCTCTCAAAGTCAGTAATTTGCTCTCAACGATCCTACTGATGAAAATTGTTTATGAAAGATGTACATGATCATGAAACAGAAATTAAAGAAATTGCTTCCACTATGGAAATTAGTTAAGCTTTGGCATAGTTTAAATTTGATCACCTTTAATTTGATTTTTTTTTTCTTTGTGCCTTGAATCAAATCTTTTGCAGGTGTGAAACATGCCACATTATTCTGTTCACGGTGGCAATAAGAAGTATATTTAGGAGCAAACTGTGTCCCCTCTGCAGCTGCAGGTGATGTTGCTCCATCAGTGCTGTGCTGGTTCCACTAAGGGTTCAGATGTAGCAACTGATCCCAATCCCACAGGTGACAGAACCCTCTGCACCAAAAGGTTTGGAGAACTGAGAGATTCCTGAGGGGGAAAAATGATGCAGAAAAAGAGGAACTCACAGCCACCATGGCTGTTATTTAGGCAATCTCACAGCAGAACCCTCCAAGCTTTGGATTATCAATATTTAAGCAGGATTTTACTCCACTGCAGTTACAAACTACATGTACATAAATATTTTTTACATGCATAATGCGCTTAAAGTTTTAAAGATAAAAATCTTGCATTGGAAAAGCTGTAAGAATGCAGGGGAGAGCATTTATATATTACGTAAATGCTCTTGGAAAAACAACATTCTGGGTTCTGCCCAGCAAATAAACAGTGAAGGTTTGTGTTTGTGTTTAATTTTGACTGCATTTGGCTTGTGTTTGTTTCTTTGTCAATGCTACAACAAACTCATTTAGCCAGAGACTATAAATTTGAAATGGTGCCATTTTTACAAGAAAGCCACTATTATAGTCCAAGTCACTGTTGTCCTAATTACAATAATATTGCAGTTTTATATAATCTGGCCCAACAACATAATCACTGTTTCTTTTTTTCTTTATGTACCTAATGCTGCCTTATGCAAACCAAAACCTTTTTTTTTTTTTTCAATACATGAGGCAAATTTTAAGATGTTTAGGTAAAAAACTTTCTGGGTTTTTTCCTGAGGCGCACTTTTGCAATGCTAATGACCCTTAATTATGGATTTAATCGCCATAAATATGGACTGCAAAGAGATTCAACAGATTTTAATTAATGAACACTTCTACTGTGCTTTAGCCATTAAACAGTGCTGATTGTTTTACTCCGTTAGTGTCAGACTTTCTTTTTGCAACAGGCCAGCAATCAGAGACACAATTAACACTAAAAGTATTTTTATATGGCTAGGTAGGAAAGGCTGTGTTTGCTGGCAAACTAAGATTAAAAACCACCATAAAAAAATAAGATGTGTGTGCTCAGCTAGTGCTTTTCTGTTGTTTTGGCTATGTTTTTATGTGCAAGTCAGGGTACACATTCTGCACATTAGTCAGAAAGAAAAATGCATATGCTGCCACAGGGAGTAGGAAAGCAAATTTTTTTTTGGTGTGGCAGTGAAATGTGTGTACTGGGGAAAAAAAAAAATCCCCAAAAATCAAACTTGAATGTTCTAGAGGAGGTAATGCATAGTCGGCGCCAGCAATTTACATGAATCCATATTCAATGAAGCAACCATTTTGTTGAAAGATTGTAATGGCTGGTGAAAATAAATAATGTGACCATAATGCAACCTAGTGGGACCATGTTTTTTCATCTTCCCAGGGACTTCTGGGTTTGTTTTTTTTTGCCTTTCTGATGCCCTTTCTGATCTCATTAACTCTTTCTCTCCTAATCTTCCCAAATCTTGACAGGCTGAAATCTCCATTTCATTCAGAAGATCTGCTTACCAACCCGACAGGGCATTAAGAGAGTATTTGCATGACAAAGCCCTGCCATTATTTACCAACTCTTTTGTTTTCCTAAGAGGATCACTGTGCTTCCAACCCCTAGCTGGCTTTGGAGTTGGGCTGATAGTAGCCCTGCAGTCAGGGGTGGTCACAGCAAGGCATTGTTTGTCTCCAGCAGGTCAGATAAGCATTCTTTCCAAAATGAAGCCTTTTCTTCACTGGCCTTCCTTGCTATAATCTCACAGGTAGCATGACAGTTGTTGTCATGGTAACAATTTTTTATTGAATAAAACTGCAATAATCTCATAAAAACCTGCATAACTTCTTGACATGTAAATTATTACTGCCTCAAAGCTGCAGAAACTTATTCTTATTGGTTTTTCATTGTTTCTGGGTTTTTAAATACAAAACCATAGTTTTAAGCATTATCATCTTCTATTATTCTCTATCAGACCATTTCTAAACACAGAAATCTATGAATTAGAGGTTTCACTAACCAAATAAAGAAAATGTATATGAAATAGGAATCTGTGTAACACACTTTAAAACTTGTTAACATATTCAAATTACACACATAAAATGTCATTGCATAGCTTGGTGTTCATGCAAATATACAGACATATATTGCAGGTATGTTGCACAAGTTTTAGGGTTCTTTTGCAGATCATATGTTAATTCATCCCTACCTTCTACACTGTACTTCAATGTGCTTTTATTGTTATTAATAGCTGCTTTATTGCAAAAGCTTTAAGACCCAAAACATGGATCAGATCTCACAGTCCAGGAAAGTTCTCTCTCCAAAGACTTCAAGAGTCAAGTGCCAGGAAAGGGAAAGGGAAGTGCAGACAGGCAACCAAAGACAGACAAAGAGTTTGTCCTGTGTGGCCAGTTGGACTCAATGATCCTTGTGGGTCCTTCCCAACTCGGGATACTCCCTGGTTCTCTGATTCCATGATGTAAATCACCACGGGAAGGAATGCTGCTGGCACATGGTGCTGTGTCAGGTGTCACACGTGCCCAGAGGACATCAGCATCAGGGAAGGGCTTTAAGGTCTGTTTTAAGAACAGCTGACAGAGGTCTCATGTGAGTTTTTCAGGTCTTCCCACACTTAAAGGGAAGCACGTGAAAAACAGAAAAATATTTGCTCTTTAAGTGTCCAGTGGAGTCCTTTCAGTGACAGAAAATGAATGGAAGCAGAGGTAAAGGGGAGAGATATGGGCCAGAATAGTCCACTAAGGGAAAAATGAGCAACTTGTGCTTGACATGCTGGGAGACAGGAAGGTCAGAATGCATTCTACTGTATCTATGGTAGAAATCCAATATACAGTCATTTCTAGAGGGAGAAATGAGAAAGAAAATTTGTGTGTGTTACAGATGTAATACTGATGTGTTGCTGATGAGAACCATACAAATACACAGATACAAGACTTCACTTAATCTTCTGCCAAGAGAAAAACAACAACAAAAGCTTCCTTGCAATGAGAAATTGTACAAGGAGGAATAGCTCCCCAAGGGAAATAACAGAATCCTCCTCACTGAAGAGTTCACTCTCTTGCACAGGATGCTGGATAATGTATTCTAAGGGAAAACCCTAGAAAGACAGGAAGATTAACTAATAGGGTAATTTGTCTTTCCCAGCTGTAATTTATTTGACTCTAAGTAGTGAAATACTGTGATGCTGTCATGATCTTGTTTATGATGATTAAGGTAAGGAAGAAGGAAAGGAGGGTTATTCATACAACTCAGTTTTAGGCACAACTGGCTAAATTAGATACCTTGCTGCACCAGCTTCCTGCTCTATCTAAGGGAGGAAGACAGTCGTCCTCTCCTGGGATCCTCCTTTCTTGGAAGACCAGAGAGAAATCCCAATTAAACCAGCCAGCTAATGGGAATGCCTAAATGACAATAATGACTCCTCTCTGATGTTTGTGCTCAAAATAGGCCACCCCAGTCTCTACCAGCCCTCCAGGAACTTCAGGCATGTAAAGCTGACACACCACTGCACAGGACAAGTAGAAACCTTGCAAGACTTTTGGGTTTGTTTACATTATTTTCCATATATATGTGTATATATATATATATAAAATAGAATCACAGAATCATTAAGGTTGGAAAAGATCTCCAAGACCATCAAGTCCACCCTGTGCCCAATGCCTACCTTGTTCCACAGCACTCAGTGCCATGTCCACTCCTTCCTTGGACACTTCCAGGGACAGGTTCTCCACCACCTCCCTGGGCAGCCCCTTCCAAGGCCTGACCACCCTTTCTAGGAAGAAATTCCTCCTGATGTCCAACCTGACCCTCCCCTGGCACAGCTTGAGGCCGTTTTCTCTTGTAAGCATATATACCTATAAACACCTGTGTGCACTTATGTACTTACCTAAACAGCTGTATACACTTTGTGTAATAAGTTGCAACTGATATAGCTCATATTCAGTCTCTTAAAACTAACATAAAACATTGGAGAGACAAATCATTACTTGCTTATTTTGCTAGTTTGTTTTATATAAGTAGTTGCATGTACAGTCACTAAAATGCAGAGAAAAAGAGATTTGAGAACTCAATACTCTATAGACCTATAGGAAATGGTCTGTGCTGCCCTAAAAGGACTGATAATCTAGGCCAAATGTTTTAACACCTGAAAAATATGACTTAGTAAAGGTATCTGAAAGAATCCAACTGGAGCAACTTGATGTACAATAAATTATAAAGTACCACACAGGAAAATGCAAGAAACTGTTTCCTGATTCCACCAGGAAAATAATCTTTTCATACCTTTGATATAATTAGTGAGATTTATCTCCAGAAGCAGAAGAGGTATCCAAATTGTTTCTT
Organism: Lepidothrix coronata; assembly: GCF_001604755.1. Classification (NCBI taxonomy): domain Eukaryota; kingdom Metazoa; phylum Chordata; class Aves; order Passeriformes; family Pipridae; genus Lepidothrix; species Lepidothrix coronata. The sequence goes on along the minus strand of NW_016690312.1, from coordinate 1,678,329 downwards.
GCAAATGTTCCATATTTCTCAATACCATTTTTGGAGTAGATAGCTTAGAAAGTTAATGAACTCTTTGAAGACTGTTAACATCATGCAGTACATGCACGAGTCAAAACCAATGACAACTGAACAACCCACCACACACAACACAACAATGCTTTTCTGGATTGCTCACGTGTCATTTTAAGGATTTTTTTTATCATGTGAGGGAAATGGGGGAAAAAAACCCATATTCTATGCAAATATGTGAGTGCAGAAGCATGAGAGGTGCCTGCTCTGCCTGGGAGAAAGGCGCCGTCTGTCCATCCCGTGCCAACGGAGAGAGCTGGCAGGGTGGGCACCACAGGGTTATAATGGGGGCTGGGGAAGGCAGGGCTGGGAAATCTAATCAGCTGCACAGCGTCTGATTTTTTGTGCATAAACTTAATTGTTTTGGAACTGCGACGCCACCTTTTTATGTGATTTTTTGGAAAGAAAAAGTATTTTCCATGAGAAGTATGCCTTCAGATTTCGGGATGTAGGCTCCTCTCTGGCAATTATCCTTGCTGATGTTGCTTGGGTTTACCTTGTGTGGGTCTAACAAGAAAGGACACCGCCTTTTCCATTTTAAGGCTGGCAGTTCTTTTTTGCTACAACTTATGAGATGGTGCCATTAGAGAGCCTGCAGGTATTCCTTTACAAATTCCCCTGGGTGGCTGTTTGTTAGGATTAGTACACAGTCTGGAACATCACAGGAAACAGTAGAAGGGTAAAATATATTTTATGTTTGGCTTAAAGAATTATGTTTTCCTTTCATGCTGTTTTTTTTTATCTTCCCTTTATATATCACCCTCTCTATAGAATATTAATTGATATTTGTTAGAGAAGTGGGAAATAGCTACTCTTCTTTTCAGGACTTTTTGAAAGACTGCTTGTCTCTAATCAATCGACCATTTCATCAGCATTCGTTCTGCAAGGTCCCCAGGCAAAGGCAGTAAAATTGGATGATCACTGTACACTATATTACCAAGCAGGAAGAAAAAAAAAAGGTACCATAAGTCTTGTTGATTTCGATGAAAGGTTCAGGTTAGGCTCAGGTGTATTGTAAAAAAATATAAATAAATAATAAAGCAGCCCGGGCTGCTTACTGCAGAAATGCTTTCAGTTATGAGTTTCTGCGGTGAGAACAGAGAAGGGCTGGTGTCACCTCCCAGCCAGGACACTCTGCTGGCTTTGTCTGGGGGAGGGAAGCCCACAATGACACCAACTGTAATGCAGGGTGGCAAAGCAGACTCTGAAATATTGTGCCCTCAGGCCGCTGCAGAGCCAACATAGGGCAGAGCAGAGCCCGTCTGAGCCCTGGGGAAGGGGCACAGTGGAATCTCCAGCACTGGATTCCCGGGGAAGCCCTGTGACAGCAGCTCCAGGGACGACTGCTGGGCTGTATTCAGGGAGGAACATTAAGTGCTGCACATTCATCAGCTAAACAAAGACAGAGGTATCAATTTGGGGCAGGTGGGGAATGACCAGTGCCTGAATCACACCCAACTCTTATTTTGCCAAATATCAAGTGTGTCCCTCAAAGAGAGACATCTAACAAAGGCCACTTGAATTAAGAATTTTAAATGGAATATTGGTCCCCGTGCTCTAAAGTCTAGTCTTTGTGCTATCAGAGTGAAAGAAGTCATATTAATAAAAGTTTCTGTGCAAATATAACCACACCAAATTTAATTTTCTGACCTAGAAGTTTCTGCCTCAGGGTTAGAGCTTGTCTACATTTTCCATGGTTGAAAAAAGTGAGAATATGCTCCAGACCAGTTGTGTGGCATCTCATAGAGCCTCAGTCTGGCAGGAATCTGTGCTGCTCTGCTTCCTCTCATCTGTCTGTTTTCCACTTAGGCATCATCCCCTGGCAAGCAAATGGGCTCATGCCACAAGCCAAGATGTTTGGAAAAAATGAGATGGCACACTTTCAACCCCTACCACTGTTTGAAACACCTTTTTTTCTTCAAAATTTGAAATTCAGCAAAATGGTGAAAAATCCACACTAAGAGGAGATTTAAACTTGTAAGCAAAAGAGAATGTATCAGAACCCTGAGTCAGACTTAATTTCACACAGTCACAGAACACAAAGACAATGAGGTGTTTGATATGTACAAATGGAAGCAACCCCAAAGGATTTCAGAAGCAGAATGTCTGCAACAGGAACAAGATGTTTGTGGCTATTAGGCAGGAATCATCTGGGAAAACAACAGCAGGACTAGAGAAGTCTGCACCTAAAACTGCCAAAGTTTTCTCTGCTCTGCCATCATGTGATCAACATAAGCTGTGTGTGTCTGTCTGTCCTCGTCCTTGAAACAGGAACATCATAGGAAGATGTGTTCCTCTGGATGGAACTCCATTGGGAACTGTGACCCAAGTCTGTGACCCAAGAGGATTTTTCCTGTGGAGTTTATCTTCACTAGGTGTCATCTGCACAACTTCCCTTCGTGCAAAAGGAATGCTTGTGTGCAAAAAATGGAAAATCTGTGACAAATTGCTGCCACGGAATGGAGAGAAAGAAAGGCAGCGTTTGTGTAAGGAACCAGCACACATCAATAGCTCCATACTTTGTACAGGTAGGGTAGGACTTGCTTCTAAGAACCAGGCAGTGCCTTCAGAACCTGAACATTCAAGTACCTGCTGCCACTGCTGTGAACTCTTTTGGGCAATCCCACTGATTTTGGCAGTTTTGTGCCGTCAGTCAACCAGCTCAGCACACTCAGGATGATACAGGTGGGCACAACTTAAGGATCAGCTTATAAAGACCAGTATTGATTTCATCCATGGCCCTCAAGCTCACAATGATCATTTAAGATCATTAATGATCATTTAAGAACAATATAGGAAGATAATGACACTTTTAATCAGACCCCACGAGAAAGGGAAATTACAAATATAACAGCACATACTCAGAAGTACATTTTTTCAAGGCTCAGGAGCAAGTCAGGTTAGGGAGCAGACATATTGAATATGTTGACATGTTGAATATATCCTTCCCAGTTCCTCAAGGTTCTGTATGATGATTTTAAACCCATACGTGCTCACTAAATAAATCTCTCACATTAAATGCTCAACAGTACCACAGCTAGGGAATGTGATTATGCACAAGATGAACAAGTAGAGGAACAAGACAACATGAAAATATACTTGGTTTTTAACAGCTGTTACATTATTGCCATATTTTACAACATCTGCTGGTTTTTTCCCTTAGCTTTTGCACTGCCTTTGCATTTACCCTTTGGGCTAATTTGTAGTTGACCCCAGTAATGCAGTCATTTTACTCCACAATTTTGTCACAAACTATCATTGATTTAACAGTCATGCTCAGCGCCTTAAAAATCAATGAATACACAGGAAAAAAAAACCCAGTAAGACAGTGTGGTTGATCTCGATAACATTTCAGGTCAGGTTTTTATCACAACTTTCTAATTTGTCAAGTTATTTTATCACTATTCATATCAGACGTGGAACGTTGATTTCATGTGCAGCAGATTTTGCCCTTTTGCAAACGATTTGTGACTGGGAGAGAAGTGATATCTTTGGGAGAAGTGGAAAGCAAAGCTGCACTGTGTACAGCGTGCTCCTACTACACCTGGCTATGCTAAAGAACCCTGCTTTCGAGAAAAAGTATAAAAAATGGTACCATTTCTTATCTGCAGTGGTGCAATCAAGGGCAAACCTTGATTCAAAGGAAAACACTCCTGAGTAGATGTGCTTGTGCCAAAACTGAAAATTGATATTCTGACTCAACTAAAAGCCATTTTCTCATTGCCAGTAAAGACCTTTTCCCCCCAGTAAGTAGTTTTCATGGAAGCATTTAAGGACAAAAATATTATTGTTCTAAGCTTTTTCACATGGTTATTATTTTACAGTTTTAAAGGCAAGAGCATTTTTAGACCAATAATAGACTGAATTCCACTGCATGCGTTTTAAGACAGGTTTTTTTATGACTGTCAGGAGAATCCTTAATATTTGGAGATTATTAAAGTTTGTCTGTTTACCTTAATTCAGGCAAACTATGAGAGAATTCTCTTCCCTTATGTCTTTTGTTCTTTTTCCATCTGTGTCCTTTTTTTATTTCACCAACACGTTTGTCACTCTGGTTCCGTCATCCCCTGTCTTTCAACATGACACTCGCTGTCTAAACACTCCTGGTTTCGCTAAGAAGGAAATTTCACTCCTCAACTCTCTCCTGAAAAAAAAAGGATCCTGAAACTAAACTGCTGGGAGACAATATCCACTTTGGCTGCCATTACCACCTCTGCAGCGTGTTTTGGGGAACTCATGAGTCTGTGTGTGGCTGAGCAGGTAATACAGAAACAGAACATACTCGAGGGAGGGCGTGGTTTTATCTTTTTTTTTTTCTCTTTTCTTTCTTTTTTTTTTTTTTTTTAATTAGTTCCAGAACTAGTTCCAGTTACCTATATGGATCTTATAAGATTGCTCATTCATTTACATAATATTCTGTCTGTCTTCATTGCAGGCATAGATACAGAGCTCACAGAAAAATGGGGAGAAAAAAAGTCATGGCATTCTTCCTTCCAGAAGCTTAGATAGATTTTTTTTTTTTTAAGGTTTT
>NW_016690312.1:1661487-1673715 GCF_001604755.1 Lepidothrix coronata | reverse complement strand
GGGGCAGCCACAGCTTCTCTGGGCAACCTGTGCCAGGGCCTCCCCACCCTCACAGACAAGAATTTCTTCCTAATATCAAATCTAAACCTACTCTCCATCAGTTTGAACCCAGTTTTCACATCCCCACAGTGTATCACTCGTGTTCTTTTGCATACTTATGCAAAAATACCACTGACTTTCATCAATACACCTCTCCCAGCAAAGAACACAAGACCAGATCTAACATAACTATCAGAAAACCTGCATTGTGTTAGAGCCTCAGCTCTGTGGCACAGAACAATGGAAGGTTATTGCCTTCATCTGTATGTTAGAAATTGCTTTCCACAGACATCCAAAAATAAAATGCCTTGTACTGCATCCTCATTACATAAGTACTATATATATATATAGCATATGAGTTCCTCTTGTGTTTCAGAGCAGAATTGATATAAGCATTTTGAGGAAAGAAAAGGTTTAAGAGAACTTTGTTTTATCCTGAATAAGAACACTGCCTGTGTGGTACAAATGCCAAGGCTGCAGTTGGCAGTGGGTGGAGATCTCTTTAAGGTGAATTAAGTGGATAATGGAAGAGAAATGCTCTTGGTGGGGGAAAAAATAATAAAAATTCCTTGAACTCTGAAAGGAAACAGTTTTCTTATAAACATCATGAAGGAGTTAAGTAATTTTAAGAGGACTAAAACAACTTCAAGAAAGTTAAAATAATTTACAGAGAATCATTTAGTACAGCTCTTGGTGTTGCTACCTGTGGGTCAAGAGAGGAAAGAAGAAGGAAATAGTAGCAGCAACAGTAACACTCTCATCTTCCACTTCCCAGCCTTGAAACTTGGTTCCATCAGAGAATAAGACACTGCCTGTACTGCACAGATTTTACAGATTTTTCATGACCCATGTAATGCAACTGGAAACATTCTCTGAGTTCTGAAGCAACAGCAGAGATTTGGGTTTAGTTTCTCAACAAAAGAGCAGGAGTGTATGTTTGTGCTTCTTTAGAGAAACAGCCTGAAAGCATTGACAGTTAGGAAAGTCACATAAAACACATGGAAGGTCTAGGGATCATAAGGGATAAATGAGCAAAACTTGCATAGTTACAGTATTATTACTGTAGCTAACCTCAGACCTCTCAGATAATCTATTGCAAATTTCTACCCCTATTTGTGTTGTTAGAACAAACTTGCTGTTGGACAAAACTCTGCCATGCAGCCTAAGAATACATAAAAATGTGGAACTATGTGATTTCAGAGGCAGTTCAATGAAGAATTGTTTCTCTTTCCCACAACATGCCAGGGAAACAGATGAAATATTATCCTCCAGGAGCCAACCCTTTTAGCTATTTATAGCTTTCCCAGATTAAGTTTTATCTTATAATTCATCTCCCATGACCTTTCTTTACATTTTCCCCTCCTCTTTCACCCTAACTTTTTTCTCAATTGTTTCACTTTCCCTCTCTTTTGCTAATGTTTCATCTTTTATTCTCTTTTACTCTCCTGGTCTCATTGCATTTACCACCTTTAAAACCTCGAGTTAAACAACTCCCTAGATTTTTACTCATCTGATCCCCTGACCAATTTCCTGTCAAAGTTTTTGGCTTTTTTTTCCCCTCCTCTTCTTTACAGTGAATACTCCTTGGATGAGGGCCATGTCTTTATTACAGATTATAAATATTGCTCATATGCACAGATATAAATTATTTTTATAGTAGGCTTTGTGATCAGAAACCATCTTTTCTTGTCTGCATATATCTTCATTTTCTTTTTTCCTAGAGTACCATTCATATGGAGAATAATAGCATTCAATTTTCCTTCCTCCTTCTCCCACTCCCCGCTTTTTTTTCTTTATTTTCTTTTACTCTATTTTATTTTATTTAATAAGTCATTTTCTCACCTAGAGCTTGGCAAAAATATCTTCTGAAAGCAGGGCCATATTATGTTTGTGCTGCTGTATAATTAAAAGTAACTAATCAAATTAAGCCTATGTTTTAGTAAAAGAACTGACGTGCAGGCTTGAAAATTCACATATCAGCTTCAGAACAAGCAATTCAATGCAACCAAGATATGAAAACGTGTTAGAGAAGGGTCGATTAAAGACATGAAGGCTCAGGTATCACCATGTAGTCAGCACACCATGCCTGTCATTGAAATGACTCTGCAACTCACTGTGCTGGCTGTGAGAGAGGGGACGGGTCTGGCTTCTCACATCCCTCCTCTTTTTAGCTAAATAAGACAGAAGGGTGGTTTTGGAACTTTGTGATAGGATGCTGCTTTATTTTACAAAGTGCCTTGGCACTCCTTCAGTTACCTTGCTTTGACAGATGTAGACAAATCACTGAAAAGCACATTATCCTCAACCTAACACTAAAATATATTAGAATTTCCTCTGTGTTTCATGGCCAGATTTTGATGTCTTTGCTTATGCTGAATTCTTATATTGCCCTTAAATTGAGTCTTTTGGTTTGATGGGTTTGCTTCCTCTTTGCTTCAGCGAGAGCTAAAAATCACCTGCCTCAATGTGTGTAGGTGGGGAGTCAGGACCTGGGTACATCAATATCTACCTCTCTAACTACATACTTATACGTTTGCAAACACAGAACAAGGGGTAAAGCATGCAAAAAAAAATTCTAATATATTAATCCACGAGGAAATAGATTCACACTAATCCAACAAAATGAATAAATATAAGTAAAACGTATTAAGAAGATTATGTTCTACTCTTTTCTCTTTTCTGCTTTCACACAGTTAATTTCCCTTTTCACCATCTTTTTCCACAGCTTTCTCTGTTTCCCCTTCCATCATCCATGCAAATCCTATGGCTAATTGGTTAAGTCCACTCTGGAGTCTAACCATCAATTCCCAGACACAGCATCTTTCATTTCAGTGTCTTTGCTGATTACAGTTGCACTTAGAGGAAAACAAATAAGTTCGTATCAACACACTGCAAGTGTATGAAAACACACAAACAGATAATTAAACATCAACAAAATATCAATAGGATTAGAGTGTCATGCCGGAGCAAATCTTGATAAATCCTTCTCAACAACAACACTCTCAACTACAGCGTCATAAGGGAAATATAAATTTAGCCCATTAAAGTGTTGTTGGACAAAGACAGACACATTAATACAGCTGTTAGTCATTTGCTTACTACTAAGGGACTCTACTGTTGTGCTGCAGATGAAAGCTTCGGCCAAGAGGAGATTTGAAAGCATGCAAATTAATGCTAACAACATAATAAATATCTTATTACTCATCAGCAACTCCAGGGCACCCTGGCATGGATTGAATGGGGGCGATCAGAGGCTGCTGGTGTTCAGACACACCTACCTACGAGAGACATTTCTGGGACCGTGGCGTGGTATGGACCATCCACAAACTCGGGGGGATTGTCGTTGATGTCCTGGACCTTAATGATGAATTCTGAGGGAGGCTCCAGGGGCTGGTTTGTGTCCCTGTCCACTGCCTGGGCTGTCAGAGTGTACTCAGCCTTCTCCTCACGGTCCAGCCTCTTCATGGCGTGAATGTCCCCGGTCTTGTCGTTGATCACAAAGATTGTTCCAGCTCCATCTCCTGACAGAATATACTTGATTTTGCTGCTGCCAGGGTCCAGGTCCGTGTGTAACTAAAAGGGGAGAAAAGAATTATTTTAGAGACAAAAAAGTGTACACACAGAATTTTTGTAGGTTTTTTGTTGGGTTGTTTGTTTTTTTTACTTTGGGCTAATCATACATCTTGTCAAGTTGTTCCTTTGTACTTCAATCCTGGCACCAGTGATCCATAGCTCAGCTTGAATACACATGGAGAGCAGGGATTTGTATGCATACTAATCAAAAGTGAATGCAATCATAGGCATAATTAGACTTTCTATTTAAAAAGCAGCTGTTATATATATATTTTAAATTCCTGTTCTAAAATGTAAATGCCTTCAGAACCATTATCAGCCAAAATGAATAAGTACAAAATGTCCTTAACCTATTATATCAAAGGGTGAGTGAAGGGTTAACAATAATATATGCTTTAATCAAGCTTCTTATTTTTAGTTGTTACTTTCAGCTTATTTCCAGGTGACTGAAAATGGTTGAACACTGGCATCTATGGAATGTTGTAACAGGCAGGAATTTGGAACTGTGTCTTAACTCACCTGTTAACAGAATTTAAAAGATTCTAAGATCTTTATTCTCAAAGTAGGTGCTCAAAAGAAAGAAGAACCCTTACACACATCTTCCCATTCTCATAAAAGCCCCAGTAGAAAAAACAATTGTATTTCATTTGTATGTCGTTTTCAAAAAAACAAGGCAGGATTATAATAATCTGAATCAGTATAAGAAAGGTTTTCTTCTTTACTTTGAATTTTTTTAATTCATTAAAAGCCTGGAGACAAAGAACTTCCATTAATTTTTTTTGGTAGGCTCAGAGCCAAGTAATAAATACCAGATTATCTCCAATAATTTTTAAGTTGTGAGGTGAGCATGTCAGTTGGTGGACCACATGTACTAGTGTCAACACATTCAAAATATAGGAAAATAACTTAAATATACAGTAATAATGTTTTAAATTCTGTTTACTAGTAAGGCTAACACACTCATCATGATCAATAAGAAGTGAATAACACGACATTGCAAATGTAATTTGCATCTATTATTATTTATCTCTGTCTCACAAAAGTTATTCTGAAGGAAATACAGCCTGTTTAGGTTGCAACATAACAACCACTGCTAGACTTGTTCCTGTTTGCTCGTTTTGTCAGATAGCTCAGTAGAAATTGTTGCTGGTTATGCATTTTACTCTTCAGTTGACAGCAGTGGTTGCCAGGGCTGGGCAGCATCATCATTTGATATAAGAACTTGCATTAGGATATTAAAGTAGGTGAGGGAAAAAAAAGCCTTGTAAGAGCAGCTACAGCCAAGGCACAAGGAGAGTCTCATGTCATCCCACCAGTAGCCCTGCAGAGAGCTGGTCACACAGTTAGAGCTGCAGCCCACTCGCTCAGCAACTCGGCTGCTCAAGGCCTCGGAAGACTCGAATCTGGAACTGCTGCAACGAGCCCAGTGGACCAGAGCAGCCAGGGCTGATCTTCCCGTTGCTCTGGTTTATTGCATTCCCAAAATCCTGGCCACCAGAGCATCCTCTGCTCTGCAGTAACAGCACCACTCCCACCAACTGCACGAGGTGTAACTTCATCCCCCGTGTTTTGCTGGGCAATATTTTATCGCACCACCACTGTTTGAGCAGCTTTTTAAAAGCACCTGAGGTGTGAATATGTGTGACTGCATCCAGTTCACTCTAACCTACGCACAGGAACGTACACAGAGATGTCAAGTGACAGATGAGCCCCTTTTCCAAAACTTCAATCTGTTTTTCTTTTTGCACCTGCTGTCAATTCCTGCTTGAGAACAATCAGCATCATTTACTCAGTTACAGAACTCTCCTGTTGCTTGGTACCACAGTTTTGTCTGTTCAGAAAGTTATTACAACTCTTTTTTGCCTTTAATATTATTGTCTTTATGACTCTTATGACCCCAGAGCCCGTCAAGATCAATCCAGAATCTGTGTTTTAAATGGATTGTTTATAATTTAAGCATCTGTTTGATCCCTGAATAAATCTATATCCTATTAAAATTGCACATGAAGGTTTTGGCAGGATATTCATGGCTGGATTACAGTGATGTAATATCACAGCATTGTCTGGACAGGCACAGCTCAGCAAAGGTTCACCCAGCTCAGCTCACCCAGCCACATACTGAAAGACTGTAATCTGAATTTCTAAGAAGGCACTGGCAGGATAAACTAGATATCTACACAGATATCTGAGAATGCTCAAAGATTCTCCCATTTTCGATTTGCTAGTAAGTATGAGAGGCTGTCAGTATAACCTCAGGTTTTATCCATAAAATCCAACAGCAGTTATGGCTCATAAATCAGTTCTGGTGGATATTAATGCAGAGCTATAAAACCTTTGCAGTGCCACTGAGATACCAATAGTTAAAATGAAAGACGTTGCCTATGATTACTATTAATTGTTTCCTAAAATAAGTTAAATTTCGTTGCATCAAAAGAAAGAATTTGATGTTGCTATTTAAAACACCATAAAATGAAGGGCTAGACATTAAACAAAGGGGAAGAGACAGGAGCATTTTATAATATTGAAGTTGAAATCGAGCGATGAATAGAAGATCAGTATTTTTTACCAGAAGATTTATAGTAGCAAAACTGATAATACTTTTTTGGTTTTGTTTTTTTTAATAAAAAACAAGACATAAATGTGGCATTTACTAAAGTCATATGTACTTTCTATGATGAGCATCCAGACTGACAGATTAAGATAGCTTTCCTAGGTTTTTAAGTTCTTACACATTAATTTCTAAATTTTATAGTAAATCACCTATAGAAGAGTCAGTTTTTCACAGTAATTTTATTGTTTAGATTTAGGATTAAATATCGCCATCTATTTAAAAGGTAAATCACAGAACTGAAGTTAAATTCTGAGTCAGATAGCACAGTATTTTTTTTCCCAAGTAATATTTCCTCTCTTCTACCAGACATGAATGATAATTTACTGCAATTGTCAAGCTTCAGCAAGCTGTGTTCATGGGCAGGTTAAAGATCATTAAACACATAATTATATAGGGTCGAGGTGAATGATAGAGAGGCATAATGAATATGATAAATGAATATCGGTTTCGGCTGAAAAAGCCTCACAAATGTAAATATGAAACTGCTTTCCACATCTATAGCTTTATTTGTTACACCTGTGCCTGAAGGCTGACCTCTTCTTTTTCAGAGCAATATTGAGAATGCAACAAGAATTTCTGTTTAAAAAAAGAAAACTTCTCTACCAGCCCCTGTGTCCCGCTCCTAGACAGCACCCCAAAACAAGCAGACAAGTGTATTTACTGGAAAACAGCACCTTCAAACTCACTTCCATTATGTGAGATTTGGGTTATTAGACTTCAAAGGAAGTGAAATCTTCTTGCTCCACCACTGCCCTGCCTGTGGGACTATAAATCCAAACACCTCTCTCCCTCAAAGCAGCAGATGCAACCCCATCACCCAATTCGTGCCTGGATTTATGGCGACAGGAAAGGGTTTGGATCCTCTCCTAGTTTTAATGGTGATGCAGATGCCCTGTATTAATGTCCTACTAATGGCTCCCATGTATCCTCAGCATAGTTCATTTTTTTTCCTAAAAAATTAACTTCATTCCAAACGAACTCTCGGACCACAGCAGTTTCTAATCACCATTAATTCCTTTGCTATTCTATCCTATAACACAGATGGTAATCAATGAAGCCAGGATTAACAGTAACAGCACACACAGGGTGTTATTTTCATTAATAACCATCTAAAAGTATTGCCAACACACTATTCAAATCCATAACACACAGTTAGAGTCTCCCACGTACATACATGACAAACATGCATCATTACAACCAACACCAGAGGAACTGCAGAGAGGAAACTTATTCAAAGAGCCTCTAGATTCTGTGGATGCAAAAGTACCACTCTACAGTAAAACACAAAGCCAAGAGTGTGGTATTGTTATGAAATTTTCCTATTCTATAGCTATTTGTTCATTTTGTATTTCATTGTTATATTTAAAACAACGTTTTCTTGGCTCAAAACTATATTTGCAGCCACAGGCTTTGTATGGACAGAGGCTGCAGGAGCTCCGAGCGAGGCTGGTGAAGCTCTTTTGCAGTTCTGAGCAGATTTATGAGTCTCTTCTGCAGATGGAAACTGTCTCACCTGCTCTCAGTGTTACCTGGCAAACCCATGGCAGTCAAAACAACAGGTTGCTCAGCACAACAAATTTCACGTTCAAGCCATGTGTTCACCATCAGGAAAGTACAGAATGCACTTGGGGCTGGTCCATCCCCAGGATGAGCACAAAGATGTGGACTGGCCTCTGTAGGAGGACTGAGCACTTCCAGTCCTCTCTGGGTGCAGTGTTGATGCACAACTTGACAAAGCCCAGCCCATAACAGATGCATCATCAAAAGAAGGATTTGTAATCCCAATTTCCTAGTATTAGTAAAAAAAGCATAAATGTAGAGATAAGTCACATGAAGGGGTGTGTGTGGGGGGGGAAATCTACATATTATGAAAATGCTCCTGGACATTTTTAATTAAGAAAAGAGAAGGTGGCATTATGTAGTCAAGATTTTATTTGAATTTGTTAGAAAGTAATTAATTCATCCTCATGTAATTACAAGGGAATTACCCTGTACTTGTTTCAAGGGAAAAGGAATCATCTGCCCTTAAAACTTCATTTTAAAATTTGCATCATCCTTCTCCTTCCTAAATCTGGAATCTTTTTTTAAAGGGTGCATCACTGATTTTCACCTGCTGTTACACAGGTACACACACAACACACCAGCACTACCCTAATGCTTCATGTTCTCCTATTTTTTACCTGTGGCTTGCAATAAAATTCCTTGTTTATGAGGCAGACCCCATTTAACAAACTTAGAGATGGAATTTTCAGCTTTTTATGACTCTTTTCTGAAACTGCTGGGTTCCAAGAAGCTCTTGCTCATTCTGTGAAAGTATGGAAGGATTTTAGTGACTTTTACAATCATTTTTATATATATGTCAGTGCTTTCAAAGACTGTAATGCACCTTATTCTTCACGTGTTTCTTTCTGTAAGTGGCTTTGCAGGCTTGTTTTTTTTGTTTTTTTTTCCTAAAACTATGAACATCCTTAAGTGTTACAGAAGGTTTTTCTGTGTGTTGTTGATGTGCTCTGACACATCATGGACAACGAGCATGTTTATTGTTGACCCAAGGTTTAAAGAATCATTCATAATTAAACTATTATAAATAGATTTGATTCACTTGCACACAACACAGAATTAATAAAGTGAATGTAATTTCAGTTTAATAGAATGTGTCATTTTCTCCACGGATAGGCTGATCCCATCTTTAGTAATGCGAATTATAAGTGCACAATGGGGAAGAGGAGAAATATTCCGCATTATTATTCAGGGTAATGACAAATTAGGGCACAGACTTGATGCACTTGACATAATGTCAGTACTTGGAACACTTTCAGAAAGGAAACAGACATGTCCATGGATGACAAAGGTTCCATTTAAGATCCCAGAATCCTGTGACTTGAAGCCTCTGGAGTAACTGTCAGAAGACATTACTGCTCACACTTCTCAGCTACACTCTCATAACCATATTCAAAGGGAATTAAAGCAATAATACCCCTAACGCTTTCATTTAAGAGTGTAATCTCTGCTTTTGTCTGCCTCAGTTTCCTACCATGTCATTTGAGTATCTTTGATTCCAGATGGCTTCTTTTATGTTTCTGTTTATTCTTTGCTACTGCTTTTTCATTCTATTTGATTTGCTAATTTTGTCTCTGTTTATATTCACGCTGCAACGGTGCACAAACGGCTTTTCATTGCTTACCTTTTGGTATCATCTCATAGTACACTGGAGTGAGCTGTTGTTTGAAAACTGGAGACAAGACTGGGATCGAACACTCTCTTTACTCTGATTCACTGATTATGACCAGCTCATGCAAGAAAATGAATCTTGATCTAAGTCCTTCCTGGTCACAGTGCCATTGGTCCTTTCTGTAGGTATGATGTATCACCTTCCTCACCGGGCTGAATTAATAGTATTTAATATCTATTTTCGTGTGATGTCTTGGGAGAAAAAGATACAGCTATACTTGTTTTTACAGATGGGAGGAACAAAGGAAGAGATAAACCTGCATTCAGCCTCACAAAGATTCATATTAGGAAAAACCATCCAGACCATAGGACCACTCGAGCCATTCCTGGCCAGCTTTACACATTTATCTCCAGTTACTCCCAATACTGATTTGTAATTTATGTATTGCTGGTGTTGTTTCACTGCTGTGCCCATGCCCCCAGATACAAAGTCTTCCCCAACTCCACGGTCCCAAGCAAGTCTTCCATAGTTGTGATGGCAACAAAGACAAGGAGGTTTGTTCCAACCCCACTTCCCTCATTCCAAACCGCCCACTCGGGTTGATTTTTCCTCTCTGCATTTCTTATATACCTTGCTGCTCCTGAATCCTTATGTCAAGCCAGATGATAGCTAAAGCTTTCTGTTTTCCTAGTTCTGGCCTTGGCCCTTTCCATTTGGGAATACCATCTGTCCTCCCTTCTGTCCTGAGAACAGCACCACCACACACGACCCGTGTCCCACCGCAGCTTGGACTGCTGCCTTCAGCCCCTGCTCTCCTCAGCTCTTTAACGCCCAAGTGTCCCGTGTCAAGTGGCCTCAGATGGCTGGCACCTTTTTGTAGCTGGCTCTCTGCCCAGCTGGGAGTCCATGGAACTATTTCTGAACCCAGGCTGCTGTTCCTTCCCCATGTTCCAGCAGACACCGCTCCTGTAAGAAGGCCTAGATTTTTTTTTAACCCGACTGCTTCTGACACTTGGAAACACGGGAGGAAGTTGTGCCACACTGCCAAAGAGGAATCCTTTCCCATCTCATTTACTTCTCTATTATTTCATCTGCAGTGCACTGTGGCTCACCACAGGAGATCTGAAAGCTGGGCATAGAGAGCCTCAAAAATTGCATGCGGCTCTAGTCTTGTAAAACATATTCCCTCTTTTGTGTCTTTATGGGGGGAAAAAAAGTATCTGTCATCTCCCACTGTTTGGGGTCAAGCACTTACATTAACAATTCCAGTGCTTCAGGCATTATAATTAAGAGTGCCTCCCTCCTGCACTTGTCATTCTTTTCCCAACTCAGTGAAAGAGCAGCAAAGCCATTTCCTCCCTCCTCCTGCTTGTCAGCCTTGGACACAAACTATGCTGTCGTTTCTGCTGTAAGACTGACTGAAGTCTCCAGGAACAACTTCAGGGGACTGTTCCCTTTTGACTGTCAATTCTACTGCCAGCAGAGTCTCACTTGATGCTCCTTCCTCAATACAGACAAAAAAGATGGGGATGGTTGTAAAAAGCCATAAGCCATAGACATTTCCCATTCAATGTGCTAGCCAGCAGTCCAACACTTCCTGCACCCTAAATCGTACCCTGTTGTTCCTTCAATCATCATCATCTTATTCACCATGTCCTGAGCTTTCCTTCTGTGATGTTTGGGCTTTATTTTTCCTTTCCTCTTTAAAAGCTTATTATAACTTGCTAGGCTTCATTCTCAGGCCCCGAGTACACTGCACTTGAGTGCTAAGACCTCTTTGTGTTGTTCAAATGATTTTCTCAAGAGAATGTCAAAGCAATATCTTAGAATACATACTCTTAGGATTGCAGAAGAGGAATAAAAAAGTTAATCACTACCTACCCACAGCAGTAATTTGAAGGCTGCTTACAAAATCTGTCAAACTAGACAAGCTGCAGCCTAGATCAGCCAAGGCACAAAAAGTACAATAGGCCAGATTGGTCAAAAGTGAGAAGATATTTCTATTTATTTAAGCATATTTAAGTTGTCCTGATTTTACAATCCTTCAAGAATCTGCTTTCAGCTGCTTTCATCAGCCTGGCTTCTTTTCATATTTTGCTCAAAATGAATAGGAGGGTCCCAGTAATAATATATTTAACCTGTCTTCCTGCTCAATAAAAGAATTTTAAATTCATGCAGAATGCCTTCTGTTAATAATATTTAATAAAACTGGCCTGAAAGCATTAAAACACCTCTTTTTTTGTAGGTAATTTTTTAAATTTAAGATTACTGCTTAGCATCCTTCACTGTCTGAACATAAGGAAGTAAGTACTGTCTAAAACCACATAATGTGTAAAGCTGGCAGTGCAAATAGAAAGCTCTTCTCTAGCAATTGGCTGTCAAACACAGCTACAGTGCAGAAATATAAACATCAGCTATGCAGCCAGCTCGAGCTAAAATTGAAAACTGTTGAGAAGGTAACAGTGAAATAAAGAGAGCTGAAAAATTAAATTGTGGGTACTTACATATTGCTTCTCTTATAAACTATCTGCTTACAGGTGACAATGTAACTTATTTGCAGTGCATTTCCACTAACCTGTGAACTGGGCACATGGGTGCAGTATAAGTTTTTTCATACTTGAAATATTTTTCAAATTACTTAGAATGTGAAAATAAACAGAGCCAGGAAATGCTACAAAACAAATTCCTTCTGAGATGTCAAACAAAACATTAGTTCTTCAGAGCTGCTATGTTTGCAATTACATAGTAACATCAGAGTGTCATACATCAGAATAAATAGATGTAACATGAGGATAATTTGATTATTTTTCCCTCTTTTCTTGCAGTTAGATGT
>NW_016690312.1:1630598-1657557 GCF_001604755.1 Lepidothrix coronata | reverse complement strand
TGGCTGTGAGGGTGGGGAGGCCCTGGCACAGGTTGCCCAGAGAAGCTGTGGCTGCCCCTGGATCCCTGGAAGTGTCCAAGGCCAGGTTGGAGCCACCTGGGACAGTGGAAGGTGTCCCTGCCTATGGCAGGAGTGGCATTGGATCACCTTTAAGGTTCCTTTCCAACCCAAACCATTGTCTGATTCTATGATTTTATTGCCAATTCGAACAGTACTAAAGAACAGACATTTTTCACCATGGCCAGGGACACCTTCCACCAGCCCAGGTTGCTCCAAGCCCCATCCAACCTGGCCTTGGACACTTCCAGGGATCCAGGGGCAGCCACAGCTTCTCTGGGCAACCTGTGCCAGGGCCTCCCCACCCTCACAGCCAAGAAATTCTTCCCAATATCCCATCTATCCCTGCCCTCTGGCAGTGGGAAGCCATTCCCCCTTGTCCTGTCCCTCCAGGCCCTTGTCAACAGTCTCTCTCCATCTTTCCTCTTGGACTCTTCAGGCACTGCAAGGCCACAATCAGGTCACCCCAAAGCTTCTCTTCTCCAGGCTCAACAATCCCAACTCTCCCAGCCTTCCTTCCCTCCCAGCAGAGCTGCTCCAGCCCTCTGATCATCTTTGGGGCCTCCTCTGGACTCTCTCCAGCAGCTCCATGTCCTTGCTGTGCTGTTCCCCAGGGCTGGAGGCAGCACTCCAGATACATAATGATATCTCAGGACCTCTTTTCAAGTGACACACGCACCCCTCCTTCAAAGAACTGATCATTAGATTGTCCACTTGAGAACATAAAGACCATAAAAGGAACAACAGAGGAGGAAAACAGCTGTGTGAGAGGGAACTTTGAAGCTCTCCAAGGACTCTGCTGGGGTTTCTCTAATAAAATGAGTGTTCAGGGGAAAAAAGCAAATAACTCACCTTTAAAAAGATGAAAAAGTGGCAGAATATTGCGAAGTTGAGTTTTTAAATGTTCCAAATCGTACCCTAGATACTAGAATGAAAGAAAATCTGAGTGTCTCATCTACATTCCTGCTATTCCTGCTGGAGTCCCTGAAAGAACCCCACTGCGAGTACCAAATGGCAGCTGGGCAGTGACAACAGCAGAGTCAGTACTCAGCTGTAAATAATGGTTATTAATTACTTGCATTACAATAACACAGAGAGGTCCTTGTTGACACAAGAACTCTGTTATATTGTGTGCTACAGCCTTCCCTGAGCTTACTTCACTCCCCTCTGCTCATGGGGATATGGCAAATGGTGGGTTTTTCCCCTTCCCCTTTTCTGGACAAGAGACAGGGAAGAATGAACCCAGAATAGAGAATTTTAGAAATGAGTTTCTAAGGCATTGGCTAATTTCTGTAATTACCACCTATGGATTCAGTAAGAGCCAAGCTCAAGGGAAAAATGGGGCTGAATTCCTTCATACATTTCTAATCCTAGGATGATTTTTTTTAAATGCATATGGTTTTAGGACCTGATATAAACCCCAAGAACTTAGTAGGAGTCTATGTCTCAAATTTGAAAGG
This sequence comes from Lepidothrix coronata, assembly GCF_001604755.1. Lineage (NCBI taxonomy): Eukaryota > Metazoa > Chordata > Aves > Passeriformes > Pipridae > Lepidothrix > Lepidothrix coronata. Next base: position 1,656,040 of record NW_016690312.1, on the reverse strand, counting down.
ACACTGGACAAAACTCTAAAGACTTGTAAAGGAGGGTACAGAACCAAAGATAACCCCTCAAAAAAAACCCCACAATAAACATCCAGTTATGAATTCATATTATGACTCCACAATTTATAGTCCAATTAAATTCAGAATTTAACACTAATCTGCAAGTTTATTTTTTATACTTTTTTTGATAGCTAATAGATCAATTGTAACTGACTTCCATAATGAGATTAACAATTATCTGACTGTGAGATAATCAAGTGTTGAAAATAGCAAGGCCCTGAAGTAAAGTAAAATATTTGAGATTATTTATCGAGTCTGTAAAGCTGCCTTTTCACATTTACTCAGGATATCGGAGATGGAATATTTTGTTTGCCTATGGAGATGGGATTATTGGGTATGTAAATGGACATTGATGGCAAAGTTAACTGAAAAGATAATCTGCTGCATGAACTCCTTCAACAAAATATCAGCAGCATAAACACACTGTTAATCAGTCCTGTTGACTGATTGATAAAATTAAATTGATAAAATTAAGAAAGATGTCTTGGCTCACCAAATGTTAATTCTCTTTTGAGACAAATTGGAATCGTGGCCTGTCAGAAACCACGATTCCACCATGATTAAACCAAACTCTTTTTCCACCCATACTAAAAATTCAAAGCCATTTTAAATGTCTCCCCACTGGTTTCTGAGCTTGTGTGTGTTTGTCAGCTGGGCCACAGGTCCCTGTCTCAGCTGTGCCAACTCCACTGTAGCTGCTGCTCTCAGAAAAAGGCAGAAGCCCCCAGGATGAGGATGCTTGGAGCCATAATTCCCTCCAGTCTGGTGCATAACTGCTCCTGATTATACAGATCAGTATTAGCAAGGTGGCTGAGCAGGGAAACCCCATGGGTTCTGCGGGCTCCTTTGCTTTCCTGAATGTGCTATGACACAGTGGTAGAACAGGCTCAAACGTTATTTTTTAAGAAAAAAAAAATAATTAGCCTGAATGAAACCCTGCCCTTCTAACCAGCACAAAACCCAAGAGGAAACACACAGAAATTCTGTGGGACTGCAACACTGACAGTTCCTATAATAGGAGAGAAACATGTAAGAAAAGCAGAGTTCCTGAGCGAGTTATACATTCTGCTTTGGTTTCATATATTATTGATATGCAGGTTTAACAAACAGGTCCAAGTCTGTGAAAGAATCCAGAAAAGACTGAAAAATTCTTAGGGTTGTCAATTGTTGCCTGAACAGTCCCTTGCTGACGGGTCATGTTCTTGGAGCTCGTAGAATGCATAAGTATTGAGAGAAATCAGTCTAAAGATTCATTGCCAATAGAACTCTGAATACCTTGGAGTTTTTCCAGCTCTCCTGTAACTTTAAGCCTTGGATGCTGTTTTCCAGTTTGGTCACTCTCTACTCAGTCCAATTCTAAGAGTTTAGATGAATACGACCTTAACTCCAATCATTCTCTAGACCTGGAGAGAATGTGCTTTTATTTCTAAGGTAGAATGGCAGATTGCAGTGGAGTTGTATTATATACTCTCTACTTACTCCTCAGCCTTTAAAAAATAACTTTAATATGAGTTAAATAGTTACAAGTCTGACATCTGTCCTTTACCAATAAAAAGGAATGAGGTTATGCAGATTAGGTGATGGATAATAGAGAAAAATGTAAAAAGCCTCCAGCTAAAATATGCTATATTGTCACAAGAAAAAAATAATCCTCATATCTCAGCTTTCTTCTGTCTGCTGAGATGTAGTTCCAAAGGGACACTGGGAGTGAAACTCAAAGCCCAAATATCAGCCAGTTTGGAGGATGAAAATGCCTAAGAAATAGAAATATCTAGAGTAAATAAATGGGAAAGCAGGAAGGAACAAAAGAAAATAAATACCAAGCATATGGCTCCTAAAACACAAGGAGAAAAAAGTTACATTAATGTTAGGCAATTTAAATATTGCCATGGAAAATGAAGCTGAGAATATTTAACTTCCAGATGCCAGTTTATTGACTACAACATGGTCAGGGCTTTTTTGTTGTTGTTGTTATAAAAGCCTAACAATCCACAGTCCAAGGCAAAGAGGAAAAACCCCCCAGATCCAGGAATGCCTGTGATAATATTCACTTTGAGGCTTACCTGGAGACTTTTACATTTGATAAGTACTTTTTTTCCTTTTCCTGCTCTTGCCTACAAGGGATTGGACAATAACTGATTTTTTAAGCTTGTGGAGAAACGCTGGAGAAACAATCCCTCACCATCAAAGGGATGGGTGAGTTGCTTGATGGGAAGAAGCTTTTCCAAGAAATCTTTATAAGAAGAAATTAGAAGAGCAGCTGGTTAAAATCAAGGAGAATACAAAGAATTTCATTCTGTGAGGTGGGTCACAAGTTGTTTGCAAAGATAATATGGATTTCAAAAGCTTCTCTGACTGCAGAAGACAGTGAAAGGAATGGATATGGAGTCTTTGAGGTTTTTTCTTTTTTTCCAGGAAAAATACCTGATTTGGATCACGTTATATTCAAGAGTGACTGTATTTTTTTGTTAAGAATACTCCCAAACTTTATTTATTCTGTCTTGAATCTTGCTGCCAAGCTCATTTCTTCTCCCTCCCTGTGGCTAAAGCTCTCTTCTGGCCTGATTCTCATCTAGAAGTGACACTGTGTATTGATAGCCCAAGCACAGACACTCATCAGCAAACCGGCCGTGTCACCCAGCCCGGGGTGCAGAGCCCTGAGTGATCACACATCCTGAACACCAGCAAGTCACCTGGAGCTTTCCATGAGCCACAAACCCCTCGTGTTTGCCTTCCTGCAATCAAGGTAACGTTCTCATCACCTGATGTGAATAGAGGGACATGAGGGACATCCCTGCACAGGCTGAATGTGTCACCACAGTAACCGAGGGAGCAGCACCACAGCCCTGAGAGCAAAGATGACACTGTCTCCCCATGCTGCTGCTGGTGAAACTCTCACACAAATAGAGGCTCAATATTCAGGACAAACTGAGTAGTTACAAATCCTAAGGATCACCAAGAAGCTTCCCTTAAAATACCAGCCTTACCCTTGGAGCTGAATATATTTTTTCACCTGTGATTCTTTTTCTTTTTGGACAAGGATAATAATTCAGTGACACTCATCACAGAATCACAGAATCACAGAATCAACCAGGCTGGAAAAGACCTCTGAGACCATCAAGTCCAACCTGTGACCCAACCCCACCTTTGTCACCCAGCCCATGGCACTGATGCCACATCCAGTCTGTCCTTAAACACCTCCAGGGACGGGGACTCCATCCCTCCCTGGGCAGCCCCTTCCAATGGCTGAGCACTCTCTCTGGAAAGAATTTCTTCCCAATGTCCAAGCTATGAGAGGGCAGCTCAAGGCTGTGTCCTCCTGTCCTACTGCTGGTTCCTGGGAGCAGAGCCCGACCCCCCAGCTCCCTCCTCCTGTCAGGGAGTTGGAGAGTCTCTCACTTCAACCATTCAGCTGAATATTATTGGAAAGTTGAAACAAGTAGTTTGGGAAAGGACCAAGGCAGTATTTTTTCTGAACGTTTTCTGACCAGAACACTTCACTGTTTTTTTTTATTCAACAAATTTTATACCTGTATATGCATTAATTCTATTCTTTTGAAGTATTTGTCTTTCTAAAATGTAAATAAAATGTTTTCTTTTAAATTAATTTCATTTGTTATCATATAAGGGGGTTTATTTCCATCTAATTAAAATACTATGCCTAGCCCAAAACATTTTTTGATATTCCAAAACAAAAGTGACACAAAAGTATCTTTTCTTCCCAACATTTCAACTGTGCATGAAATGAAAATCTGTCCCTCATCTCAGCAGCACTCGAGCTCTAGGAGAATTAAATTCTTATTTGCTTTAAAAGCAAAACCATTCCTACTGCCTACACAAATCCTGCAATTAAACCTTTACTTCCAACAAAAATAAAGCAATTTCATTCCCTTTGTTTATCATAATTTCATTATTTTCCTTATTAGAACCAGCTTTATTTTAATGTTTTGGTCTTTTTACGTGATGACTCACTCTGTAGATATTAGAGCAGCTTTCTGCCCTGCCTTTACTTTTGCACTGTCACAAACACAATTAAAACACATTTGCTGTGATTATATTTCAGCACATACAGATCAACATATATTTTGCTCTTAGGTAGAGAGTCCCTATTGTTCATGTAATTACTATGAAGAAATGATGCAAATGAGTCTGCTGGAGACAATTATTGGACTTTCTTTTGAACTTTATAATGTTATAAACAAGAATTGGCATTCAACTCAGGAGTAGACAGCAAACATTCATTTTATTGAGTGCTTTGAAGACTTCTTGGAACCACAGAATACCAGGATGGAAGGGACCTCAAAGGTCATCTAGTCCAACCTTTATTGTCTACACAAAATGGTCCAGCACCCTGTCCAGATGAATTTGAAAAATGTCCAATGTTGGGGAATTCACTGCTTCCCTGGGGAGATTATTGCACTGGGTGATTGCTCTCATTATGGAAAATTTTCCTGTTTTATCCAATTGGAATCTCCCTACAACTAACTTTTACCTATAAACCCTCATTTTTTTCCATGTGATGCTTTGTGAAAAGGGGAATGACCTTAAACTGAAAGAGGGCAGGGTGAGATTAGATATTGGGAAGAAATTCTTCCCTGTGGGGGTGGTGAGGCCCTGGCACAGGTTGCCCAGAGAAGCTGTGGCTGCCCCAGCCCTGGAAGTGTCCAAGGCCAGGTTGGACAGGGCTTGGAGCAACCTGGGCTAGTGGAAGGTGTCCCTGCCCATGGCAGGGGGTGGAACAAGATGGTCTTCAAGGTCCCTTCCAACCCAACCATTCTGTGATCTTCTTTGCAGCCACCCTTTAAGGACAGGAACAGGGTGACAAGGCCTCCCCTGAGCCTTCTACTCCAGAGGCTGAACAAACCCTGCCCTGTCAGCCTTTCCCCACATGGCAGCTTCCAGGCCTTTGATTTCCTTTGCAGTCCTTCTCTGGACCATCTCCAGCCTGCCCACATCTATTTTGTATAGCAGGGACCAAATATGAACACAATATTCCAGGTGTGGCCTGGCAAGCACTGAGCAGAGTGGGATAAAGACTTTTCTGTCTCTTCTGGTGATGTGACCCAGCATCCTGTTGACTTCTTTTGCTGCAGCAGCACACTGATCACTCATATTGAGCCTGTTGTCCACCAGACTTCAAATAAACAGGAGCCAAGCAACCATTGTTATCATCCATCTAGTACATATTTATTTATCTCTAAAATCAGACCTCAGATTGTACTCTGAAGTTATACAGCTCGAGATATCTCTTATTAGCATATCTTAACAAACAAACTTAAATCTTGTGTGTCTGTGTTAAAGAGTGTCACAACCACAACTTGGCATCTGCCAACACAACTTGAATAAATATTCCCAGCAGGACGAGTTAAGACTGGAGTAAAATCCACATTTTTGTGTACCTGCTGAGAGCCCTTCTTGACTTGAATAGAAAGACCTTTAAATTATTTAAACTTTTTTGTATTTTGTAATGAAAATCTTTGACCTATATCACAGGATGACAAACACCCACACACTATGTTCTCCTAAATTAGTTTCCTCATTCCCGGTAACAGAATTCCCTTCCAGTTAGTCAGAAATCCACACTAAGCAAAGAGAAATCTCACCTGGGAAGGCAATAATTTTCCCCTGGAAAACAATCACTATAAATCACGTTCCAAAAGAACATGGGGAACACTGCAGAAGCCTGTCTTGGAAAAGGATGGGCACAGTCCGCTCCTACCAGAGGAAATATTCAGAGACCAGGGAGTGAGGGGGTGGTCCCACAGAGTCAAAGCCTCAGATGCTCAGTCAAACCAACCTCTCAACCTTTGCTTTCTCCCTCTTTTTTTCCTACTGTGCCTTTCCTTTTGCATCACTGGGGGTGCTGTGCATAAAGGAACATCCTGCTGCTTTATCTGAGACCCATCCAAAATTTGTGTTGAGGACTGTGCTGAGTTAGAAGACATGAGAACCCCCTGCACCAAACGACAGGGCCATTCTGGATGGATGATCCCTCAGACAGGGTCACACTGATGCCACCTGACTGATCTATAAGGCACTACAGACAGTGCCCTGCACTTGGTCTCTTTGTTCTCATCAGCCCAGGCTGAATCCACAAGTACTGCAGGGGATTCAATTGCTTATTTTTTGCAGAGATCAGAATATTATGTTTTTAAAACACACTCTCACCTTATAGAGCATCTCATTATGAGGCAAGTCAAGTTTTCTTAAATATCAAATGCCATATAAGAGTCTGAAAGCTGATGCACCCAGTTTTGGGAAAAGAAAAGGATTTATTAGACCTGATACCTTCTCAGTTCTTCAACAGTCTCTTCCTAATCATTTCTTCCTGCTTATCTTTCACAGATCCTAACTTGGCCAAAGGACTTTGGATTACAAGATTTGACACACAAACCCAATCATTCCTGCACACAGCTCTTTCTGTTACTGCTTTGAATATATTTTACTAGCAAATGAAAGAGGCTGAGTTTGCTCTGACTTTCGGAAATCTCCAGTCATAATTTTTGAGGCTCTTTTTGAAGTGATCTGTTTGTGTTCCATATTTGGTCCATATTTTTGCCCTTTGAAAAAGTGCAATCAAAAGGAAGGATGCCAGCTCTCCTCTGAATGTGCCATGATGCACAGCTGAAGTACAAACTATCAAAACTGGAGATACAAACAAACCAAAACCCAAGGCAAAATAAAAAGCCCTTTTATCTATGCTGCACTAGTAGGCTCTGCCATCATTTCAAATGCAGAAATCTACTCAGATATCTCATTATGCTCTGGAGTAGCAAATTTTTGTCTATCCCTATGCTGAAAAGAAATCCAGTGTTATAATTATTCCAACATTCTAAGAATCTCCCCAAATTCCCGCATTGACAAAATTGCTCTTTGATGCTAAATCTTGATTTATATTTTAGTGATTTCTTTATTTTAAGTGAGGGAATGAGGGAAGAAGAACTCAATTCTATTTGTTCATTCGGAAAGAAAAAGAATTTTTTGAGAAAACTAAAATTAAACTTCAAGAGCTTTGATACGTTTCTCTTTTTTTTTTTTTGGTGCCTCCTTATATTACAAAAATGGAAAGGAATTTTTACTTGATGTATATCTAAACTCCTCCAAGTTCTGTAGTACATATGTTTGAATTAAATTAGAATTATTTTTGAAAGGCTAAGAAGTGCTACCACAGTTTAGCTCTGTTCAACCAAGCAGTGCCTATGCTTTGAACTGACAGAAGCCTTTAAGTGCAAAAGCTTAGATAAGCTGATAAAGATGAAACCAGCCACATCTGCAGTTACTTAGATCCAATTCAATTCAACTCAGCCCTATCATACCACAAATCTCAGATATTCTTGCACTTTTTGCAACAACATTACTGTGGGGTAGTAAATAATAAGCTTGCACAGATAATGAGATCTCAGACAAAAAGACAAAAAGCCAAAAGATAATGTCTTCGTTCCTGTTCCCCCAGCATATAAATTGTTACCACCGCAATAAATTCATTACTGCAAATTCAAAATCCCAAGCTATCAATTAGAAATTTCCCCTTTAACATGGAAAGAGCTTTCCACTTCCAATACAATATTAACCAGAACAGCAGCATATTTTATACATTGAGACCATACACATACACATAACATCTGTACCATGTTGTTGTGTTTGGTTAAGATCAAGCACCACATACAGGAAAAAGCAACAGTGGCATTACCCTGCATTCATCCCTCATATATCAGGAACCCAGAAGAAATATGGAATGTTGGCTGCTATAAATTATCACAGAATGATAGAATGATTTGAGTTGGAAGGGACCTTAAAGCTCATCCAGTCCCACCCCCTGCCATGGGCAGGGACACCTTCCACTAGCCCAGGTTGCTCCGAGGTCCGTTCAGTCTGGCCTTGGACACTTCCAGGGATGGGGCAGCCACAGCTTCTCTGGGCAACCTGTGCCAGGGCCTCCCCACCCTCACAGCCAACAATTCCTTCCCAATATCCAATCCATCCACTCAATCCATTCATCTATGTCATTAATGAAGGTACGAAAGTTGTCCCCTGAGGGACAACTTGGCACTGGTAATAGTTTACTTGCAGTTTGCTTTCCACCAAACAAAACAGCTGTTGAGTCCTGTTCCCCCACCCCTGAAGGTCTGAAGGTCAGACTGACTCTGAGGGTCAGTGGTATTAAACACACTGGCCAGACACCTTGTTTTCAGGGAGCTAAACAGCTCTCCGTGCACAACACCAGACAAATAAGTGGAATGGCAATTGCTGCATCTGTGCCTCCTGAGGATTCCCAAATACCAAGGTAATCAGGACAGGAACGAGTCCACCCCACCACACAGGCCCACGGTGGCCAAATCAGCTGAGTCAATGTGCTTTAGCAATCTGTCTGGCATCACACAGTCCAGCTGCATTTCACCCTCCTGGGACACAAATGAACAACATAAACTCCAGATGTTTGCCCTTCCCAAAGTCAATGCAACCCCACAGTGCCAACAAGTTTTGTGATGGCTTTTAATTAAAACAAATAAACAATGAGATTAAAATGTAAATTATAAAAAAAACACCCATTCAGGTAATTCCATGTTGATTAGGCCTTTTTCTCTGAGGCCACCAAAAGCACACAGGTAATTTACTATTTCAAACTGATTTTGCAAATAGATTAGCTGTTAACGTAAAATTGTTAAGCAAACCATTTCAGGGGAAAACCATTCTGGGATACAGCCATGGGAAGAGGTCACATATGCAAAACTAAGCTTTGCCCAATTGATTTCTAATTATAAAATCAGAGGCTCTGGAGTTTGTGGTTAATAGTCCTTCTCTTTAGCCTGAAAAAACAAACTTACAGCTTGTGCTCACAACAAATACTCATAAAAAGCTCCTCATTGTGCTAGTAAGCAAGTGTGTGTCCTGGCACCGAGCAGCACTGAGTGAATCAGACAATGCCTCACTGAAGGCCATCCATGGAATTAAGTCTACAATGCCTCACTGATGACCAGCTGTGATACAGCAAATTATTCCTTAGAATAAAGCTACAATAATGTCTGTCTGAGGGGGGGGGAAGCACCACAGGCAGATTCTACAAGGGCTGAATAAATTTAAATGCCCATGTTGTATAATCAGATGATGTTGTGTTTTCCTTTGTAAAAAGATATTGGGCAAGAATTTCATGTCTTTAATCCATTCATTCTTCAGCACCAAGCACAGACTGGCAGGACATCTGAGTCGCTTGTCTCATTTAATCTTTGTATGAAATTGGACAATTCTCAGGATGAAAGATAGATGAGCAGCACAATTGCACTTAATAAGTGTGCTCAACATAAGGATGTTTCTCTGAGTACATTCTGCACCTTCCTCATTGACTAAAGTGGTATGAAGGTGAGGGTACTTTGTCTACTACAGAAATAAATCAGGAAAATCTTTAGTTAATATATTGTGTGCAAGAGCATTTGCTTCACAGGTCTGCCTGTCTGGTTTATATTACAGCTGTATTCAATGTACATGCATTGCATTTTAGAAAGTAATTATTTTTTTTTCTGAGTTCATAATTTTATGATGATAAAACACTAAAACACTCATAAACAGTGCAAGTCTTTTTCTCGGGGAATCTAAATTCTGTGTTGTGCTGCGTGATTACTCAAATAATAAATTACTACTCCTCATGACAAGAAGAGAAGAATTGTGATCTCTATAACTTGTCATCTCCATCACTGATGTTTACAAATGAATGCATTTAATGATTTGGCTGCTAGAAATTTCACCCTGTAATATTTGCTAAAACTTAGTCATCTTCATTATTTTTTTCTCTAAAACTGAAAAAAAAATGCTTTTTCAAAAGAAAAATATTTTCTCACTAAATTATTACTTTCAGTTCTGGGCTTGAGTTTCTGCTGCATTATTCCACTTGCACATCTAGAAAGTCAGCAGAGCGGAGAGATGACATTTCTCGAAGAAACAGGTTTTTCCTTGCTCTGCTCCAGTCCCCTTATCACTCATTCAAAGTTACACAAAGTAATCTAGAAAACAGTGCCATGAATCCAGTTGCATATATCTGAGTAACAGGTTTTTAATCACATAGTGGTGGTAGACCAGCTTGCAAGCCAGCAGTCAAATTTCGTGGTGGCATCACCCACAGATGTTTCACAGAAAACGAGACACGGGGAGTTGTCAGCCCACTGTGAATCAATTTATTCATTCTCACCAACTCTCCAGTTGATTTCATCCTTCAAGGTGGAAATTAGAAATACAGATGTATTCTCTGAAAAGCTTTTCCAGCTTCAGGTTTTTTAAAAGCAAGTTTAGAGCCTGTTGGCTCCTGTCCAGTGTAGCATCAGTTTAATGCTGGAGGAATTCTTCTGCAGGGAGCCACATCCCCAGTTTTGAAGCAAACTTTATAAGCATGTATTTATATCAGTTATTATGTCCCTGCAGACCTAAAGTCCTAAGACTTCATAGTCACCACCAAGACCTCGCAAAATGCCGTTGGATCTTCAGCCATTTCCACCACAAGTGGAAAGTGTGAAGCTCCAAGGATGTGTCTTACACTACATGTTTGACATTGTTAGTCCTGGGGACCAGAATTTGGAGGACAGCAACTACCCACGACTGCTGCACAAATGCAAAGGAGTTTTAGTGCTTTTTAGCTATGTAGAACAGTGAGATATCTTGTGCTAATTCAAGATACATTCCATCTGCAATAACCTAGAATGGAAGGAAAAAGAAAACTGGAAGCTGAGTTGATAAACTCTGCAATACTTGTTACAGGTCTGTGACGTGATGAACAGTAACAAAGGCTAAACAATGATGTGCTACATCTGTGGCCCACACTCTAAGCCCTGCAGAGAGGAACTGGGTCCTTGTCATTTGTATTTGCTGTCAGAACTTTCACGAGTCAACAGAGAAACAAAACACAATCACAGGATCAGAGAACGGGTCAGGCTGGAAGGGCCCACAGTGGCTCATCTGGTCCCACCTCCCTGCTCCAGCAGGGCCATCCCAGAGCACATGGCACAGGAGTGTGTCCAGAGGGTTCTGGAATATCTCCTGTGAGGGAGACTCCACACCCTTCCTGGGCAGCCTGTTCAGGGTTGGGTCACTGCCCAGCAAAGAGGTTCTTCCTCCTGTCCAGCTGGACCTTCCTGGGCATCAGTTCCTGCCCGTTCCTCCTGTGCCATTGCTGGGCCCCCCGAGCAGAGCCTGCTCCATCCTCTGCCCCCTCCCTGCAGCCCCTGACACACCCTGGGGAGGGCCCCTCTCAGGCTCTGCTCTGGAGGCTGAACAGCCCCAGCTCCCTCAGCCTTTGCTGCTCCCGGAGATGCTCCAGTCAAAAGAAACAATAAAAGTCTGTCAGGTTCTCTACCACCTTAATATTCAAAGATTTTTTTTCCTAACATTGCAGGGTGATATTAATAACGGTACAAACTTGTTTGACTGATAGAAAGTAGATCGAATTTACCTGCCTAATTATGCCTCACTTTGGTTTAACTGTGAGCCCTATGAAGAACAGACAACTAACCCCAGTAGGCTGCTCTGCTGTTCTGTATTAGCAGCTGCAACATTGGTTTCTCTTGATAAAATATTTCAGAGGATCAAAGCAGAAGACTATGGAGGTAAGAAGCAACAATCAAAATATTTCATTCACAATATAGTTGTTACCCTTTTTTATTTAACTAAGACTGCTCGGAGCAAAATATTTCATTCTCGCTCAGAAACACTGTGAACATTTTTATTAATATATGCATTGTTCTTTTTTTTTTTAAAACCCACAAAATTGAATCTAAAATAATACTGTTCTGGGTCCTGAGAAAGTATGATTTTATAGCAGTCACAATAGCAACTCTATCCCCTTATTTTCATATTCATTCTTTCTTTTAATATGCAGATAATCACAATCCATAACTACACAAATGTAAATACCACAGAATCCATTTTAATCAGGACACATAAAACAAATGTATAGAAGTGAAGACAAAGAAGTGCTTCACAGAGGCAAGAAGTCATAGAAATACACAGTTTACAAGTTTATTATTGACAGTGTATTCTTGACTCATTCTTGCAAACACCCTCAGGAGAATGACTTGACCAGGGTGAGCATCGGCCAAATCCAACAAAAAGAGGGAAAACAATGCATACATTTTTCATTTTGCTCATGGCACAAGAATGAGCACTCCACTCCGAGCAAGGCTCTTTCAAGAGTATGAAGAATATGTGCTACAAAGGCTTCAGGGTGCTCTGTGAGTGACTGTTTCCTTTCCAGCTACAGAAAAGCTGGTAATGGACTCTTCTGTCTCTGGGGAAACTTTTAAAACCTAGCCGGAATTTCAATATTATTTTGCAGATAGAATGAATTTGTTGCTATAAACCTCACTGCAGATGCACAGATTTTATTTAAGCCACATTTTTAGAACAAAGAAGTCAAGAAATCAGTTTTGAAGGGGTAAGCTTTTATCCAAATTAATAGGGCAGGACGTGCAGCTGTTTGACGTATGGCTAATGTGGTACTTTTCAGAGCTTTTAACACACTTTGCTGATTGTTTGCTCAAGGCATATGGTTTGAACGAGCTGGGCAGTGCACAGTGCAGCTGGCAGAGTAGATATCAAAATCTGGCAATAAGCCTTCGAGTTATGTGTGACTAGGTATCAAATCTGCCTGAATTTTATGTGATGAATTCTCCCACGTCCATGTAAATCACAAAGCTACTTCAGACTGTACCACAGGAGATGCCATTGCTCCCAGTCTTGCAGCAATTAGATGTAGCTGATCCATGTTGTACAGGGATGGTCTTAAAAGGGTAAAATCTTTTTTAGAGGGCAAAATAATTCTAAAAAGCTTTCATTAAACAAACATGGAATTTTGAAAATAGGCAAGTATCATTTTCTCTAGTGCACAGATTGGGAAACTGTGACAGGTGCTGTTCCAGATACACATTCATTTCAATCAAGCAAAGAATGGGAAGTTTTTGGCAGCTTGTCCTGTTTTCACCATTACCTCCCATAACCCAAGTCAGTGGTTTCAGCCTCGGCTCTGGTATTCAGGAAGGTTTGCAAAACGCTCCAACAGTATCTGAATACAATTTTTGTATTAATTTAATAAATGAAGCATCATTTTTGGACTCTCAGCATAATGAACTCTCATTTGCACTGAGTAGATTCATAAATTCATGCTTCTAAAAACTGTTTTCATCAGAAATGGGCCAGCCTCCCAGGGTGTCCATTCATATTCCAGTTCTGAACTGCAGGAGTGTGTTTGCCAGTCACAAGTGTTCAGTTATTATTGCAGAGTTTCCTTTATTGCTGCTTGAAAAGCCAGTATAGATACTAAAAGTGACTCTCTCATCTCAGAGTACGTACAATTGCACATTTCTGAGCACATATTCACAGTTTTTCAGTGAAGTGCATCACTTTTTTATGCCACGTGAACCCCATGTAATGAATTAAGATGAACACCAAGAGAAACAGAGGAGCAGCAAGTTCCCTGCACAGACCTGCATGGCTGTGGAAAAGTCTTGGTGATGAAAGGTGTGCAAATGTCTCACTGAACTCAAAAATCATTCCAAGAAAAATGGACTTCTCAAGCAAATAAATAAAACAGCCCATAGCCTCTATTCATCTCAAATATTATTAAATTTGGAAAGAAACTAATTTTCCAAAATTCCTATTTCCAGCAGAGGAAGTCTCGTAAATTTGTGAGGTTGACTAATATCTTAAATGACAATGAACAGCTGGACAATTTTTAAAAAATGTATTTTAGTAAAAATAAAGATTAATTCATTCGAAATCTTCCTTTCTTCCCACGCCCTAATTTGTCTAATGATCATATTGAACATGGAGTCAGCATAGATTCACTACACTTGGACAAACTGAAAGTAAGTGTTAAAGGATTTTTAAATTTTTTTGTATCTCTCAAACTTTAGTTTCCTTATCAACATAAAGGAATACAGAGAAGGAGAAGAACCAGTATGAGGAACAAAGGTTGCACACACAGAAGTGCTGCACTAAGTTCTTGAACCTTTTGGAGATGAGCCTGTGAATAATGAATGGAATGTGCAAAGGACACTGTTTACAGGACAAAGCAATCACAACACAATAAAAATGTCACCTACACCGAAGGGAAGTTTGAGGAAGTTCACTGCAGTACCGGTGAGGCACAATGCAACTGGAAAAGTCACAAGGTACCATTTCTACTTCAGCAAATAATACAGTTTGCCTGTACAAGTTCATGGAGAAGCTCTTCAGAAAGATGTCATGGCACATGCTCTGACTCATGCAAGTGAACGTGCCACTCCTCTGACTACCCTACTGTGGCCTTTAGAGTGTCTGTACTGTGTGGCTTTTCATTATTTTTAAGTGATATTTTAAAAACTGACTACATTTTCCAGCCCTAAGACTTGACACAATGTGCAAACACGTGTTCTTTTATCTGCAAGGCCCGGTTTGCAGACAAGCTCAAAGTGTATGTCAGCTTCACAAGGAAACACTGTTAAAATAATGTTAAAACCAGCTATAAATAAAATAGACTGAGGTACAGTTCAAAGAATACTGAGAGGAAATAAGGAATGTGAGAGGTCATCCACCTACAAAGAAGAAATGCCATCAGAGGATGACAAAATTTGATTTCCTAAGCAACTCCCAGGTCATTTAGTGCCCATTTAGGTCCATTTCAGGAGAGTTCTCTGATATGGAGATTGGCAGATGGGTTCTTAGAGTCACAGAGACACTTAGGAATCTACCAGCAGCTTCAGGCAACTCTGTGTAAACTCTCTCTCTAGCCCTGGAACAAGGAAATGCCTGTTTCCAGGTTTGTGGAAGCTGCCAGCCATCAGTTTGATGTCTGTGGCCCTTCCACGTCACTTGGGTGCACAAACAGACCCCCCCTCTCCAGAGGGCCTGGTGCACTGAATCACACAGCCAGCACCCAGAGAGCACAGGAAACATGCTGACAACTTCCTAAGCCAATGTTTTACTCACACAATTGGGCAGGTATCTGAAAATCCTCCAAGACCAGAATGCCGAACAGCAGCTTCCACCCTTCTTAATTCCTTCCCTCAAATTATACCATTTCCCTTCATCCCTGGTCCTTATATTGCTCATGAGGTTTAGGTTTTTTGAGCAAAGGGGAGAACTTTGACAACAGACCCACCTCAGACTACCAGGACCCCTTGAAAGATGGGGAAGGAGGAGGAATATTGGCCTGAGCCACGACCCTGACACAGGAGGGGATCAATACTGACACTGTGTTACAGGTACTTTCGACCTGAGCTGAAATTCCAAGCAGAGACAGGTAATCTGAGCTTGTTGCATCACCAAATATACCCAACAGACTATCAAAACTATCAGCCAAGTTACCTCATCTCCATTGCAGTATTAACTCAGGCTAAAAATGTAACTTTTGTATTGAGAGCTTTTGTTTTCTCGTATTTGGTGTTGTTTTGTTTAATCATATTTGCACCAGATTTGAAAAGCCAATTACTAAATATCCCGTTTTGAACGATGTTTTCATGGTAAATTAAGACAATGATTAACAAAAAGGTCTTACTAAGCATATTATCTTAGAACTCAAGAGTTATAATTGGAAGAACTCGGTGGATATTTTCATGGTAATACAAAATAGAAAAATCTTGGCCCAAGAACATAAAAGAAACAAGTTTCAACCCCAATTATCAGACTTTACATATGATAGCTACGGAATAACCCAGCTAACTGAAAATGGAATGTAAAATAATCCAAAAACCAGTCTTGGAGAATGAGCATATTCACACCACAAGGTTCTTAATTACCAGCATAAACCTACTGCTGAATATAAATATACAACCAAAGTCAAGCCAAACTTTCAAAGTAGAATAAAAAAATAAATAAATCTTCACTGAGACATCTAGTATCTCCCTTAAATCAAGCACAGTGAAAATGGCAGCTGGGTTACACACCACCAGGATCCTGGTAAATTATTTACAACTGGGCAGTCATATATTCTTCCAGTATCATCTTTCCCTGGGTTCTGCACTCACCAGAGCCCTTGATACCAAAATGGGTGAAAAACAAATGAGAATGTTCAATTCCACAACAAAAATAAGAGACTGAAAGGTTTCATTGTGGGTCTACCATGGCTTGAAAGTGTCTGCTCAGCCTGAAACCAGTCCTTGGCTTTCTACCTGTGGTCCCACGTGGCTTCCTTGTCTCCCACTTCAGCAGGATTTATGTCAGAAGGTCTGCAATAAGTTAACTGTTCTGCTGGGTATTGCAACTACAGACATGCTGATTCTACAGACATGCTGATTTCTTTCTTTATTTTCCCCCCTCACATTTATTTTGCTCAACATTATTTGCAGTAAGATAAAGCCTGCACCAAGATGTGGTTTGGAGCCCTAAGTGGGCAAAAATAGAACTGTTTAGAAAGGCTGTAAACTCCTGCTTTAAGCCAATGTTTAAATAATGTATTAGACACATCTATATATACACAAAGACATGTACACACGCACTTAGACTAATACATATATATATATATTGCCCTGCAGTTCTGTATTAATAAAATAGAATATTCTGTAGTAGAAATACGCTACTAATAACTCAAAATAGCACTTCTGTTCAAGTTGCCTTGTACAAGCTTATTTGAGTTCTAATTGTGTGCTGAAATCCTCCCCTTTAATGCCTAGGTCTATTTGAAGGTTAGCTTTTGGTCCCATGGAGATGAAGGAAAATGTGCCAACAATTTGAGAGATTTGATTACCTGTATAAAATTATGCTTGCTCATTTTTCCTAGGCAAGATACTCTTGGGGAAAGTTATATTAAAGAGGGAATAGAAATAATGTACATCCAAAGAAAATATTTTCCAATTATGTTTCACAAGATGCAGAAAATATTACTTGTTATAGAGGATTATGAATGAGATAATTACCGAGAGCCTAATGTACCTAAAGCTACAATAAAGAAGAGAGAAAATCATTAATAAGTGGTTATTGACTGTTCTTCCTGCTCTTTGTAATAAAAGGCCAGAACAGTACCAAGGACAAACTTTTCCACAGTTTTGCTCTGGCAGGTTATATACAAGAATATCTTTCCTACTTACGTAGCCCACCACTAATTCCTAAAAGTGAAACCATATCAGCTGTTATTTAGCACCCAAAACACTCTATGCCTCTCAAAACAGACTTGACAAGAAATGTTTCATATTAAGAGTCGATTGAAAATAATAGAGATTTAGAAACAGAGGATAAATGTTCCCTCTTTCAAATGATTTCACTCCACGCATTCCTAACGAGCAACCTGCACTTCCAAAAGAATCCAGACCAGTGGTAAGGTGCAGAATGACAAAAGACTTTTAGAAATTAAAGTATGTCCCATTATCACTTTTTGATTCTCCAATGAAATAAATGATAACTCAATTACCTCTGAGAAGCCCTAGCAAAGAACATTTGAGTTTCCACGTACAGTATTTCAATACAGGTGTGATTATAAAAAAGGATTTCTGAGTGGCTGCAGCTCTTCTCCTACTGCAAAGCAGAACTTGGTACCACGTGGAAAATTGCCTTCAGTGCCTTCTCTTTCTTTTTTTTCTCCTCCCTCCCTTTTGGCTCAAAATCCTGCTGCATCAAGGGGGAAGGTACAGTCACTACAGAAAAGTTCAACACTATTTCTATAGAAATGAGAAAGGCCACGAACATTACAAGGATCAGTCTAATGGACTTCCAGGACCTGAAGGGAGCCTGCAAGAAAGATGGAGAGAGACTATTGCCGAGGGCCTGGAGGGACAGGACAAGTGGGAATGGCTTCACGCTGACAGAGGGCAGATTTAGATTAGAGATTTGAAAGAAATTTTTGGCTGTGAGGGTGGGGAGGCCCTGGCACAGGTTGCCCAGAGAAGCTGTGGCTGCCCCATCCCTGCAAGTGTCCAAGGCCAGGTTGGACGGGGCTTGGAGCAACCTGGGCTAGTGGAAGGTGTCACTGCCCGTGGCTGGGGGTGGGACTGGATGGGCTTTAAGGTCCCTTCCAACCTAAATCATTCCATGAAACTGCATCTTGGGCTGATCCCCCAGTGTGGGCAGCAGGGCAGGGGGGGATCTGCCACTCTGTCCCCTCAGGTGAGACCGTGCAGAGCTGCTCCAGCCCTGGGGAACAGCACAGCAAGGACATCTCTCTCTGCTGGAGAGAGGCCAGAGGAGGCACCAAGAGGATTAGAGGGATGGAGCAGCTCTGCTGGGAGGGAAGGCTGGGAGAGTTGGGATTGTTCAACCTGGAGAAGAGAAGGCTCCAGGGTGACCTAATTGCTGCCATTTGACATGCAGAGGGAGCTACCCAAGTGCTGTAGCTTCCTTCTGCTCCTACACTGAGTTCACTCCACAAAGAGCAACAGTTCCCCTAAAGAAACACATACCCAACTGATTATTATTGTCCCTCTCAACAGAAATTCATTTAATATTCTCATAGACACACATAAACACATGCACACCAGTTTTCATCTCAGTGAAGTCAATGATTTTTGTTTCACCTCCCTGGCTCCACCAGACCCTGCATAAACTGTATCTTAAGGCTTTACAGTAAATGCATTAACACAGACTTAATGCCTAATCACTTTACTGACCAAATTTGGAATTAATTTGGCCTATGGGATGTGATGCAATTCAAAGTATCAGGAAGAGTGGACCCCTCAAAATTATTTTTATCAACTAAAAGCAGCTCTGCAGAGCAGGAAGCTCAACAAAGCAGAAATCCAGGCTCTGCAAGAGAACATATCAGGAGGCATAATAAGGACAAGTGACTTATCAATTAAGTGGCTGAGAAAAGAATAAATTAATCATTAACTCTTACTGGATTATTGGTTTCCCCGAGAATTCTCAAAGAAATGATCCTCAGAGATTTCTTTTGATAGTGTCTCCTGGGGCAATGACAGACCTGAGTGCCTGAAGACTTTATCATGGTTATTACAGCACAAAGGTCAACAAAAAGAGAGTCCTGAGGTCCGTGACTTGGTCCTCCACCGGCCCGGATCCTCCTGTGCTGTGGAGGTTCTCAGAGCTAAACACAAAGTGAACAGGATTTGTATTCTGCCAGGCTGACAACCTGCCTCCCGAGAGTGACATCAGAGCTGGCCTCTCACAAAGAGCCTGTCCATGGAAACCGAGCCTTGGGACAAAACGGAGCCACACTGGCCTGGTTTAGAGTCAGGAAAGTGTCTCCTGCCTTTTCCAGCTGTTCTGCAATTTCCAGGATTTACGAATGAGTTCCTGATCCTGCACAGATGTCATCAGTTGGAATAAATACTGACTCAGTCGGGCTCTGCTTTTTCTCACTGTACAGGTACGAAGCACATGCATTTCCCAACACAAAGCACTGCACTGAGCCCACGTCTCAGAGTGGGTGTCCAGCCTGACAGAGGAAGATTTTGCTTTCCTGTCCATCAGACTGTCCCACAGAGAATTGCCTGTTACAGTGTGTGTGCAGAATGCATTTGATTTAGACAGAAACATTTACTCCCAAAGTTCCCTTAAAAATTCAAATATTTATTTATGCATATAGACTGCTCAGCATTCCTTTGCTCATCAGTAATTGCAGTAATGAGCAGGTGGCCTTCTGGAAGGACAGAATTTAGATCAATTACAAAATGATTACTTAATGGGATGATCAGTGCAGTTGCCTTCTACACAGAATGAGAAGACTAATATTGGCTAATTAAGAGTTACCCATTTTCTCCCTTTATTTCTCCATTGTGTCAGTAAGCCCTATGCCCAACATATTGAAGCATAAACATATTTGCTATTACATCACATTTAAGTTATTAATAAATTGCATCTCCCTTTCAGACAGCAATAGCTTTGAGGCAGAAGTTGTCTCCTACCCAACAAGACAGATCAGCATTTCAGTCAAGGCTTCATAAATGGCAGCATTAACAGCTTTCATGTTTTCTGTTGCTTCCTCATTTACAAAGCTGCCCTCCATGTGTTCTTTGAGGGTATGTAAAATGCTTTAAAAATCTGCCCAAGAGACAAGGTCACACTGACTTTCCCTTAAAAAAAAAATCCCATGGCTTAAATCTCCTTTCAAATCTTCTCATGCCAAGTAAAATCCTGGCATATATTTCAAATAATTTAAATTAATTCAATAACTTCTATTAATTCAAATGAAAACTCAGTAAAAAGTCTTTGTATATTTGGATCAGCACCTGCTCTCAATTGATGTGGGATATAATAATCAAGATCCACTAATTAGCAGAAATAAATGAACAAATGGCAAATACTGTGCTGGCATTAAGTCTTGTTTCAGATGACTTTGAACAAAGAAAGAAACACAGTTTGCTTTTGCCTGTGGACATTGTATTTTCTTGTCTGTAAGGCAGGACAACACCAGGAATTGCAGAGTGTACCAGTGATCTACATTAAATGCTTCAGACTGCATAAATATTAGAGAAGAGGTTGCCTAAAAAAACAGGCAATTAAAAAAAATGGAAATAAGAGTGGAAAAGGAATATCCAGAGTGTCAGTAACTGTATTTAGAAAACTTATTCTGTAAAAACGTGGCAGATTTTCACTAAGCTTTTTGAGGTGAGTGCTATCAAATGCTGAGCCTTTTGCATCATGCTTTCACATACAGGTTGATGTTGCATCAATTCTGTTGCAGATTATCCCAAATTATCTGAAAAATAAGGTGTTTTTTCCCCACTCGCTTTAATATCCTGACTTCTTAGGTTGGGTGTACAGCATGTCATAGATCCTAATGATGCTTGTAGCATGATGACCTTAGAAAATAATGGGATGGAAGGGCTGTGGCTGGGTTCAATTCCTTTATCCTCTGTGTTCTTCATGGCTGGATGCCCCCCACCAGCTCTGCATATACTAAAATCCACCTTAGCCCTATTGTGCACAAGCAGCTCTCCCAGGCAGGGAAGAGAAAATGAGATAATATGGTTTCTGGATTTAAAGCAGCAAATGACATGGGCACTCTGAAGTGCTCAGAAGTCTCTTTTGCTGGCTGTGCCTACAGCTCTGCTCGTTGCCTCCAGTGATCCTCCCTGAGTCAGTCCTTTATTTCAGCACATTCCCCCTTGTTGAGGCGTGACCCAACAGCTCATCAGGTTGGAACACAAACCCTCAGCTTTGCTTCTATTCACCAGGGGCTGGATGAGAAACAGTTACTGAGCTCAGACCCTGAAGCAAAAATAAGGGATGTCTTCTGTGGCTCCTAATGATTCCTCCGGTTAATTCAGGAATGGCATTGACAGTCTCCAGGGAGAGCTACACTTGCTTTTTCTTAGCTGCTGGCATGACTGCTGTAAAGTAAAGGCTTTGAAAGGAATTCTTGAAGGAGAATTTTTACACTAAGAGGGAGTCCTCAGGAAAAAGGAAAGTTATAAATTACTCTGCATCACTACAGGTGTTCCTCGGGGATCACCGGGAGGCTATTCAAATACATTAATATTTGCCTAAATATCTCTAGGAAAATTATCTACATTTATTTTCAATTCTATGTGCCTCACACATTGCTTTCAAATAATAGTTACCTTTAAACACTGCCTGAAATATTTTTATTGCAGCAAATTATTTCTGTAATAAAACACAGCACTGGTGTCCCCGGCTTTGTCAAATAACCCAAAAAAATACACCACCAAAACCCAGACAGAAGATCCTCAGCTGTAAAGTCCTTGGTCTGTTGCACCACACATATTATGCCTTTCTTTATCTTTGACTTTACTAGAATAGAAGAAAAACCCAACTTTCAAAACAGAACTTTGGAGAAACAAAATTTTTGCAAACTCGTTCCCATTATTTTCACGTGCAAAGCCATTTTTGTCGTGATTCCTGTGAGCGTGTGTTTATTACACCCTAAATCTCCAGTGCTGCCCACCAGCCAAAGAAACCAGCCTTTCTCAGGTGTGACTCATGAGGTATCACCCACTTCACCTCCAGAGCTCTTACTGGAAGCCTACAGACACCAAAGGAATTAATCCCAAAGCATTCCTCATTTTAACGCAAAATTAAGGGGTTTGTTACATGAATCCCTAGAAAATTGAGGAACATCCTATCAGGACCTGAGAACAAGAAATAGACCCTTTTACTTTACTGATTGAAACAACACATTCTGGCAGTTTTGGGAAGTCACAACTACCTAAAAGCTCATCCATGGATGGGAAATACATTTGTCAAGTTCAGCAAGGACAAACTTTTAGCAAAAAACTACCATCACAATTGGCACTAATTGGGAGTTAAATTGACAACTGGAACTGAAGCATCCTGACAGCACCAGGGGTGGGCCCTACAGGTAGAAATTGAAAACCATTTACTGGAGCAATGTTGGAAAGACTAAACGATCATAAGGCATCTGCAGAATATCATGTGGAAGGCTCTACTTAATTTTTCATACTGTCACTTCAGCATTTTGCATGCACACTTGGACAACATTTCAATTCACTGTGAGAAAGAGAAAGTGTTCAGATCAATCTATTGAAAAGTACACAACTTCCAACTCTTTACAAACAAACAAAATGCTAAATGTTAGCTGTTTTGTTTTTTTTTCTTTGGAAGATTAGAAATTTTTGTGGCTTTAGAAAAACATGACAAAGAAATTTAAGTGAATAATGCTCAGGTATCATACAGCATTCCCTCTTATTAAAAAAAAAGAAAAAGAAAAAAAAAAGAAGCAAACTAAAATAAAATCACAAACCACAAACAACCAACAACAAAAACAAACAAACAAAACCCCAAACAAACCCCCTACCCAACTTTTAAGTTATTTTTCACATCATAGATTGTTTCCCACTTCATTAAAGAAAATATAGACAGCATAGGAGGTGCCTGGATTCATAAATAACTGACAAAATACCTCTTTGAAGTTATAGCCTGTCCACTTATGTAGCTGCTGTAAAAGTGTTTTAAGTTGTGTCTCTACTTAAACTGTGGTTATATCCCCCAGACTGGAGATGAGGGAGCATGAAAATGTTCAACCTTACTCAGTGATGCTCCCAGAAACCTCCAGAAATGAGATTTTCAGTGCCTGAAGATACGTCTTGTTTGTCAACTCCAAGTGAAATCGGTGAAATGTTTTCACACTGTATTAGAAAACCCAGACACTGTTGGCTCAGTCAAACTGTCCTTGTTTAAATTTATACTTTAGATTAAAATTTCTTTTTGGAACTTGTACTTAGTTAGAAAGAAACAAATGAAATTTGGGCAGGCTCAGGAATAGTTGTTAAAAACCCAGTACTTTTATCAGACTTCTATTAAATGTTGTATATTGTATTTATTGTCTTTGCAGCTACATTTAATTAAGAAGAGTTTTTCTTAGACTTAGTTATACTCCTGCTTACAAAGCTGATTTAGACTATGTAAACTGCAGCACTCTATGCACTATGCAGTCATCTCTTCCCCTTCAGAAGCACACAAAAGGCAAGGGGAATTAGTATTTCCCATAAAGGATACAGTAGCAAAATAATTGATACATTTCAGCTTCTGGGAGTTTGTTAAACATAAGTACGAAAATTAGTGTATAATTATGGTTGCAAAACAACAACAAAAACTGAGGGCTCAGAAGGCAGTGTTGACTTTGCAACATTTCAGATATTGAATATTTTATGGCATGCATTTAAATCATAGATAACAAAACATACAAGTGTGTATTAGAAGGAAAAGAGGAGAATCTACATAATATGAGGTTCTGACTTATGTCATTCTGTGAAAACTCTTACAAAGGATTAAAGTAGGACTATGTTACACCCTATGGAACCTGTGCTGGGGGCTGTGCTGCACCTACGTCTCACAAGGCTTTTTTCCACTCAGGGAAGCAGCTCGTAATTCATCCCTTAAAATAATGATAGCCTTAGTTCTATACATTCCTGGTTTGCATCACTTGAATACAACAGCCTTTCCAGGCAGCCATCATAAAAAATCACAAGCTCAATTCAGGAATGAAAAGGAAAACGCTCTGAAGGAACTTGTCTAATTAAAACCTTGTTTACTTTGCCTGAATGTATCACTTCAACAGAACTAGTTATGAGTTTAAACAAGTAACATTTTACCATTTCCTTGTTAAGAGAGAAAATGTGTGTTGGTGAAGAAACCAGAGCTTGCACAAAGCATGGCTAATGTAGAACATACAGCTCCAAGTTATTTATAAGTGCTCCCTGCATTTCCAGGTTTGGTTTTTACAGTAACACAGCCTGAAGCACTTAACTGTGAAAACATGATGCCTCTCCACTGCTCCTCCTACAGGAAAATGATTTCTCCTCTAAAGGCCTAACCCAAGCACCCTCACATCACGGGAAAAATCTTCATTGCTCTAAACAGCAAAAGTTGCCCAACTCTCTCATCCCACAAGCCATAGAAAAAAGTCTGTGTTTAACTGAGTGAAAAGACACAAACCACGTAAGTCAGAAGGCAGAAAAGCTCCACAGTCACACCAAAACGCCCACCTGAGCTCGCTCCATAAGGAGCTGACCTGGCTGTGCTCTTTCTGAGTCCCAGTCACGCAGTCTCACTGGTTTCCTCCCATGCAGGCTTTGCAGAGCTCCTTCTCCCAGCCCTGGCACTGACCCAGCCACAGATGTCCCACAGCAGTTGTGGATGGCACAGGGGCTGCTCTTCCCTGCCCAGCTCATTTTCCAAATCTCTCATCACAGAGACAAAATAGGCGCCATATTATTTTGTGTCCAAAAACAGGGAAATTCAAAAGAAGTCCAGGGAAAGTTCTGGGAGAACCTGGGGAGTGTTGCCGGTGGAGTGGTGTCAGAGACAGCGCTGACCTGACTGACCATCCATGTTCTTTTGTGTCTGGACCCAACTGCTGATTCATTTATTGGTGAGTCAGAGAACATTAAAAAACCCAAACGAACACCTTTGGTTGCCTTCATGCCCTCTTTTGTTCTCTCCATGTTTTGTCAAGTTTAACAAGGACAAGTTCCAGATTCAGCACCTGCGATGGGGCAAACCCGGATGGACAGATGGATTTTGGGAATGAGGCTGGAGAGCAGAGCCGGGAAAGGGCCCTGGGGGTCCTGGTGGTGCCAGTTGTCCCTGAGTCAGCAGTGCCCTGGCAGCCAGGAGGGACATCCCTGTCCTGGGGCACCAGGGAGGGGATTGTCCCGCTCTGCTCTGCCCTGGGGCGGCCTCACCTCAACATTGGGGCAGTTTGGGGGGGCACAATGGAGGGAAGGGATTGAGCCATTGGAGAGTGTCCAAAGGAGGGAAATCAGCATGATGAAAGGCCTGGAGGGTCCATACAGGGAGTGGCTGAGAGTACTTGGCTTGTTCAGCTGGAGAAGAGGGGACTGAGGGCAGAGCTCATCGGGGTCTGCAGCTTCCTCACGAGGGGCAGAGGAGGGGCAGCTCCATCTCTGCTCTCTGTGACCAGGGACAGCACCCAGGGAATGGCTGGAGCTGTGCCAGGGCAGGGTCAGGTTGGATCTCAGGAAAAGGTTCTTCCCCCAGAGGGT
>NW_016690312.1:1513380-1629680 GCF_001604755.1 Lepidothrix coronata | reverse complement strand
CAATGCTCTGAGGGACAGGGTGGGATTGTTGGGGTGTCTGTGCAGGGCCAGGAGTTGGGCTGGATGGTCCTAGCGGGTCCCTTCCCATTCAGGATATTCTATTCTAGGATTCTGTGAAAATGCCAAATAAATGTGATATGAATACAGGCAAAAAATAAAATCCCCAAACTGGAATGTTTGTGGCATTTTATAGAGAACTCTCATAAATTCAGCAATCACCCTAAGAGATAAGTCTTCATACCCTTTTTACAGATGTGTGCACTCAAGCAGAGATGCTTATTTTGAACTTGATCCTACTGAATATGATGACTAAAATTGACATTAAAAGTGCCTGTTGCTCAAATCCACTCCAAGAAGTTGAAGAATGACAGCAAAACATACTCAAGTCACTCAAGAAAAGCACCTCACTTTAAAAAAGGGGTCAGGTTAATTCCCCCATTAGTCTCCCAGATTATTCCATTTATTAGAGCAAATACATTGAGAATGCCTTTATTACTATATATTCCTGCAGAACAGCAATGAAAAAGCACCTTTGAAATGTGTGCAGTTGCATTGCAACACTTATAGCTCTGAAGAAGGGTCTTTATGCCTAGAAACTGTTTCTTCTGGAAAAACTGAGCAGCCTAATAAATGATACTACATAAAGATCCTGTCTTGATAAACTTTCTCTGCACTCCAGAAACTTTGGTACAAGATCTTTTTAATTAACAGAAGGAACACATGGACTCTACGTTCAGGCTTTTATTTGCAAAGAGATTTGTGTTCTTTTTGTGTTCTTTATAATTAATCTCAATTTTCAGTTCTATTTTGCCAATATATTCAATTCAATTCCATTAGAATCAAATGCTCCTACTCAAGGCCTTTCCACGCACTAACGTGAAAACCATTATTTAAGTATCAATTTTGCTCTGAGCAGTTCTTAGCTGAATTTTCAGTGGGTTTTGAAGGTACATTTGAGAACACACAACAAATTCTGCCTCTGTGTGTGTATTATTTCTGTCTGTGCAAAACTTATTTTTGTATTTAGTCCCTAAAGCACCTAATTACATGTTTGTACAAACCATACATGGCTATGAAAAGGATCAGCCACACTCTACAATAGTGTAGAGACGAAAAATGCAACCAAAATCTACATAATTAGATTTGCTTCAAGGAAGTTTCCTTTGAAGCAATGAACTGTCAATTAAAAAATTTGTTTGGAGATTATAGTAAAAACCTTCAACATGTAAAAAGCACACGCCAGCAATACTGCCTCTGTAGTGGCACAAAAGCATATTTCTGTCCAGAAAATGCAGCAAACAGGTGGCACAGGTTTGATATCACTCTCTCCACAGCTTTAAGCCTCTCCACACTAATTCACTATATCACATTTTACTGAGCGTCCTTCATTCAAAGTTTGCCAATAAAAAAAAGAAAAAAAGAAAATCAAGGGAAGTCATAGAGCAGAAAAAAATAGTCAAAAAAGAAAATCACACAATGAAGGAAATACCCCAGGCTTGCAAACCCTTTGCCAGGGGGCAAAACTGAAAGGCTGGAGGAAGAGTATAAGTGAAAAAGCGATGAGGAGGAACCAGGTAAGTGCAAACCTACTGTGAGCCCTGAAAAGCAGGTTATTTTTAAATTGCAGTGGATAACAAACCCGTGAGGGTGACAAAGGACAAACCACAGCCCAGCTTCACGGAGAAGGAAAGCGTTTTGCTGGTGACACTCTGCACACCTTCAAGTTTCGGGAGGAAGGGTTGCCAAGAACTGTGATTGAGGGAGTCGCTGCTTTTGCAGTCGGGAAGGATTCAGAGCAGCTCTGAAAGCTGTGGAGCACCTCTGCTCCCTGTGACTACACACCAGAGTCTGAAAGCACTCACAGCACTCGTGAGCCTCAGGGAAGACAGTAAGTCAGAAATATGGATGAGTGTTCTGGAGAGCGAGAAAAAAATACAGAGAGGAATTGCAAGAATATTTTAAGTCATTTTAATGAATAAATCTCGGATTGCTCCCTATGGGACACAACTTCACTTCTTGCTCGTTTCCATCTATATCATGCAGTGGTTTAATTATGCAGCAGCCTCAACAAATAGATTGTCACAGCATTTTAGAGTAGCTAATTCTATTCAAAATGCCTGCAGAAGATGGGATAACGTCTTTATTGGTTTGGCTTAGTTTAACCTACCCACTTCTGTTCACTAATGACTCAATTTAGGATATTTTAACCACTAAAAAAACGCTAATATTGTAAAAATATTGAGACCTGGATATGCTCTGAAAAGCAAAGGACTACAGAGTACAAACTCAGGATTCTCCTCAGCTACTTAAAATTATTTTAAAAGCTCGACTAAATAATTCCAAAAAGAATGGGTTGAATAAAACATTTTAAGATCTGGAGTAAGCACTTTGCTGTCTCACTGAAATTGAGATATGTTACTAACCACAGAAAAATAAATGAGAACAGATATATAATACCTGGTATAAATGTAAACTGGCACAGCATCAAAAGTCACTGGATACAAAGCTCATTACACCTTCTGACCCCAAGTTTTGATTAGAAAGTGGTTAGAGTAGGGAAAATTTGGGGATGCACTTGACCTGTGTTCTCTTCAATAACAAATATGACTACTGACAGTCCCTATATTATAATATACGCTATCCATTTAGCCACAGAATTTCTAAAATTATCAGGAAATTAAATTATCCATGATTTGGGTTGTCTAGAATTTTTTACTCCATTTCAGTAGCCAGCTAATATGACAATAACACCCCTGGTTATTCAAAGAGAACTGAACTTTAGTGGTAAACAATTCAGGTATTTATACCTGCTCAGTGCCAAATGTGCATTTATGAACAGATCATTCTTTTCTAAGAATAAATCTATGGATAATTCATCCCTGATGGATACAGATGGCTCAGAATCTCTTTTAAGTGCAAAGCTGATTCACTGACTGGAGGTAACTCACTGAGCTACAGAATAAACTAATGCATGGCAACAAGCAAAGGTTTATGGCAACAAGCAAAGGTTTATGGCAACAGGCAAGCCAGGACACGCAGAACAACATGATAATTTCCCCTGTGTTATCTTCCTAACTTTGAAAGTAAATTACAAAATCCATGGCAATAATATTATTTCCTCTGTGTGCATACCAGGACCTTCTTATAAACCAGGACCTTGTAATTTGCTGTAAATCCCAAGCTTCCCTTCTCGGTTTTTTTGTTTGTTTGTTTTTTCAATAGAAAACAACCCATAGATGTAACAACCTTTTGGAATGCACAGGAACATATTTCAAAGGGCTGTTTTGGTACAACTCTTCAGCTGGCAGAGGTGAGGAGTGGTGACTAATGATGTAAAAGAAGGGATGTGTACATGCTTGTGGGGGTTTTTTGACAAATGGAATATGCATAATTTTGTTGAAAATAGCAGGTTAGCTCACCAGGAGACCATGCCCTTAAAATGAGGTACATTTAAAGTATGGATATTAGAGAAGAATTTTGGAATCACAAAGCACCCCAGATTCGAACTCCTCAGAAGAGCCTGAATGGCTGAAGACCTTCTCATGCCACACACTTATAAACTCAGAGAAAAAAAACCAAATCTTGCTTACCCGGCCAACCAGTATTGGTTCAGGTCCAGAAAATTCTTCTAATACAAACATTTGATTCCAAACCCAGCCTCTCTTGGAACGGTTCAAAACTCTTTGTTCTTCATTTAGCCTTTTTAGTCCTGTACTGGATCCACTTGGTAGTACTTGAGATTGATTCATTGGAGCCATATAAATGGAAGGAAGGACAGTAATCCATAATATTATTAATGGAGTCCATGTATCCATAAGCATTTCCGTTAGTCTTTCTGGCATTGTACCACGAGCTACGCAAATCACCACAGAAATGAAATTATTATTTTGCTTTCCTCCAGACTGAAGCAATCCAATTCATCATGCAGTACAGAACATTTACTTACAGCTCCTCCATGTGTTTACAGCACAGTCAATGTAAAAATAGCTTAGATGATAAAAACATGATCCATTGAGTTTTCCAGTCATTAAAGATTCCTGGTGGGGGAAAAAAAAAATAAACGGTCAACTCAGTGACTAAATAGTTTAGGAAAGCATTCTGAAACATCTTATTTACTTTTACACCATGAAAAATGCATGTTAGGTTTTAAATGTGTAGTTCATAATATTGTTGCATGTTAAATGGGTTAAAAATTAATTGATTCTGTAAATTCTGTCATTGCCTGAAATAGTGAGAGAAGATCCAAATGAATGATTACAAATGCTCAGGAAAACATTTGGGTCTGAGAGCTGGAGTTGTTTCAGGCCAGGTTGGACAGGTCTTGGAGCAACCTTGTCT
Source organism: Lepidothrix coronata (assembly GCF_001604755.1). Classification (NCBI taxonomy): domain Eukaryota; kingdom Metazoa; phylum Chordata; class Aves; order Passeriformes; family Pipridae; genus Lepidothrix; species Lepidothrix coronata. The sequence continues at coordinate 1,625,342 of NW_016690312.1, read as the reverse complement.
AGTGAAAGGTGTCCCTGCCCATGGCAGGAGGTTGGAATGAGATGATCTTTAACGTCCTTTCCAACTCAGACCATTCTGGGATTTTACCTGCACTTTTTCTCAGAGTCTGAAGAAGCTCCCAGCCTTCCTGCTGGCTTGCAATTTAATGTGGTCAATCATAAACACCTAGTATGTCAAACAAAATAATATTCTTGTATTCTTATTCTCCTTCATCCACAAGAAAAGAACCAAAAACAATAAAACAAACTTCTCCTACGCGTACAAGGCTCCAGCAATCCGCTGGCAATTTAGTCATCACCTCACTGCAGCAGCACATTGCCCAGCAAAACCTTGCCAGCCCAGCAGAGGAACAGCACTGGTAAATCCTCTGTGAAATCCATTCAAACCAGACCACTACCAGACCTTACGGAAGCTCAATTATGCACATCTGCACTACAGGTCTCACTGTCTCTCTTTCAGAGGAAACACACAGTCGTGTTTTACTTCAAAGACATTTTCCTTGACAGACGTTTGGGAGCATTTTGTCTTTCTTTCCCTGCCCACCCTTTCATGTAGCAGAAGGTCACATCAGGCTTCATCTCAGTGTAAATATGCCTTGAAATACAACCTAGCAGGGCTGATGCCACTGTGATGGCAAAACCTGAAATGCAGCCGTGGATCACCTGGGGAGCTTGATGGGACGTGGCTCAGGGGAAGGGCTGCATTACAGCTGCTCAAAGAGGCTGCACTTCTGTCAAAAGATTCCTGATAAATTTTCTTTAACTGATTCATATCCAAACCATCTCTCACTATATCCAATAGAGGTAGAAATGTCTATTCTTAAGCTTACACTGTGTCTTAGGCTGGTTTTGTCGATTTAAAATGAGTTCTCAGTGTTGCATGTCTATGAAAATGCTGAGGGCTTAGGGGTTTTTTTTCTGAGAGTGGAGGTTTGTTGTTCTTTTCTTAGGTTCATACACACTCATGGCAGAAAATATCTGTAAGCATGTAGAACACCAGTAAAAGTAAGCTGTTATTTTAAAAGCAATGTAAAAAGTATTTTCTTTTTTATAATTCATTAATTGCCAAAGCAGCTGTGAAATCTGCTGCACAAAAGTCTGAAACTGTGAGAAACTTGTCTTCTTAAGAGGGGAGAAGAGCTGCTACCAAAGTAAAACTCAATATCTCAAGCAGCACGGAAGAGCAGGGAGCTAATAGTGCAGTGCTGGGACAACACATCCAGGATGAGGGAACATCCATTACAGACACAGCTGTGAGGCTGATGGGCCTCACTGCCAGCTGAGCTGGAAACAAAGAAACCAGACAACACAGCAAGCCCCTGCAAGGAAATTTGGGGGAAAATGTGAGGGAAGCAAGAGAGGCCTTCGATCTCTCATCCTTCTCTCCATCCCAGAAAAGGAGGAGCAACAAACAGTCTCATGGCTTGATGGGAAGGGTTGGTCAAACCACCGCCTGAAAACCCTCTTTAGTTAAGGGAATTAAATGGAGTTTACTGCTTCCTGGGACATGATAAAAAGAGATCTCCTGGGGCACGTCTGTTGGTAGAAAGTATCAAAAGAGAGAAAAAGCTAAACTTTCAGTGAAAGTGGTGAAGTTTGCTCATAGGGGTTCATATCCCCTTTGACATGTGGGTGTGTGTGCCAGCCAGGGGACAGATTTTCCTGATTTATTCAGTGGAGCAAGAATCAAAATACAGCAGAAATAGAACCACTTCAAAACAGAGTACGAGTTATCATCTTCAAACAACATCCAGGATGAAATTCAAAACCCGGGGTATAAACTGAAAATCCAACTTAAGAGTCCTTTTCTGTAGCTGAGTTTCCAGGTTTTATTTTTGACCCAGAAATAGAGTCACCCCAGAAACAGAAGAGTATGTTACACCTCACTCTGTCCAAACCTTAAAAACAGCCAAAGTGGGTCATGATTGATTTTCTTACTCTTCCAGTAAAAGTTGGCATAGTTCTATTATTATTATTTGGTCTTGTTAATAAAGAAAGCAAAATGCTTCTTTTCATATTCAAGAAGCTTTTTGAAAACAGTTCCTAATTAATCTACACAGGCTGCCTTCTAAAAGAGATGAAATAAATGAGATAAAACAATGTGATGCTAACAGAAACATTTTTGTTTGAAGAAAGAACAGGATATTTGGGTTTCAGACTGTCGCTCCTCAATCCTTGGCAAGCATTAAGTTCATCTCAGTGCAACCCTCCTCGGTTCCTCCCCCAGACTTCCTGCTTGTTACTCTTCACTTACTCCAATCAAATTTAGGTCCTATCCACTCACACTGATGCTTCAGATTCACTGTGACTGCAGTGTCCTCCCAGTAGCTCTGTATTCAGCAATACCTTAAGGCAAACGAGTCAAAACCACATCAGACATGTTAGTGATGCACATCCCGTGTTGTTAAACCTCATTCAGTGGAACAACCCCGTGGAAGCACAGTTACACAAGCTCACTGAACACCAAGCTGTGAGATTCTCAGCAAAGCTGGGCAACTGTTGGACAGTGCAGGGCAAAGAAAAAAAATCCACTGGGCCTTTGGCACATGCTGGTTCTGCAGAGGAATGTGATCAGCGTGTAACAACAGAGCTGGATAAAATTCTCCACAGTTTAACCTGCACTGCAGGAGCATTTTAAGAGCTATTTGAGAAACAGACCCTCCTTTAGGATTCACAGCTCCATCAGTGAATCATGGCATCAACTTTGTGCAATGCATGGAGATAGTATAGACCTCAGATTTCTTTACCAAATTGAGAAATTGCTTTTCTTCTCCATTCCTGGAAGCAGAACACCATGGATGTGATTGGGAGCTGAAGGAAGGCATTTTTAAATACTTGGCCGTGCAATTTTCACATTTGCTAATAGGAAAATCAAGAAATGCCTGGCAGCTAAAGTGCAATCTTCTGGATTAGATACGTAGGAGAAACTGATTTGGCTACTGAGTCAGGTTGCTATTAAAAAGTCATATGTAAAGGCAGACCTGGCAATCAAGGAGGACTAGAGCAGGTAAGGCACAGTGGCACTTCCTCTTCTTATATTATGCCAAGGTCTAAAGAAGTGGTGAGTGTGGAATGACAGCAAAATTATTCCAGTGAAGCCAGAACTACCTTTTGCTAAGCAACCAAAAGAGGACAAGTACAGGGACCTTAAAGAGTGCATTTCATAGAACCACAGAAACACAGAATGAGGTGGGTTGAAAGAGACTTTAAAGCTCATCTCATTCCACCCCCTGCCATTGGCAGGGACACCTTCCACTAGCCCAGGTTGCTCCAAGCCCCATCCAGCCTGGCCTTGGACACTTCCAGGGATGGGGCAGCCACAGCTTCTCTGCCCAACCTGTGCCAGGGCCTCACAACCCTCACAGCCAAGAATTTTTTCCAATATCCCATCTATCCCTGTCCTCTGTCAGTTTGAAGCCATTCCCTCTTGCCCTGTCCCTCCAGGCCCTTGGCAATAGTCCCTCTCCATCTTTCCTGTCAGCTTCTTCAGGCACTGCAAGGCCACAATAAGGTCACCCCAAAGCTTCTCTTCTCCAGGCTGAACAATCCCAGCTCTCCCAGCCTTTCCTCCCAGCAGAGCTGCTCCAGCCCTCTGATCATCTTGGTGCCTCCTCTGGACTCTCTCCAGCAGCTCCATATCTTTCCTTCTACTCCATCCTCATCAAGACTTTGCTAGTGTTGATAAAAGTGCTTTTTTTGCTTTGAATTTCCACATGTTCAAATAGCTTTGGGCTCTTTCCTTTAATAAAACTTCACTGTTCTTCTAAGTGGTCTCCCTGTACAATATATACAACTACAGATAAACTCTAATCCAGCAAAGCTGTTTACAAAACAGCTTTAGTTCTCCATTCATCCCTGAGAGGGGAGAGTGATATTTAAAATATAAAGAATTTCTTTAATGTAGCAAATAGATGAAAGAAAATGTGGCACTCTGTTAGGTAGCAGAGATTCAAATAACTGTGTTATGTTTCAAAAACTTAACTCTGTGTTCATAAATTTTGTTCTCATTTCACAGCCCATAGAGAAGTACAGATAAAGCTGAGTGGTTTGTTGTCTACTTACTGTAGGAGCTGACAGAGTTTTAGAAAAATATTATTCTCTTCACAGGGACTTGAATCTTGGAGCACTACTCAGAAAGCTCTAGGCCATGGAGTGCTTAAGTCTTGTGTAAGTACAACACAGAAAGTGGTTACAACAAAGTAGAAGTTTATAACCTCACAGTATTCGCACACCAACTTCAGAAATCAATGTAATATACACTACAAACTCTTTTGGAACTAAAATCTACGCAGGTTACAGGTTCAGTCCCTGCATAGTTAGAGCCAGGTATGGCAGCAGACAGCTGTAACAGTTGCACAGTTCCCATTTTGTGCATGAGTGGTGGAAAGCTTTACAATGTTATGATGAGCTCTGATGGGGTTCATTTTGTCAAAACTACTTTAAAATCATCTTGTAGCTTTAAAAGGTGAACACTGGAATGCAGTAGCTTTGTTAAAAAGATTAATAAAGTTAATAAAGGTAGTAGAAGATATAAATTACTTACTGAAAAAGAAGCAAAATAAGATCATAAAAAGCTTTAACTAAAAAAAATCTTTTTTTTTTTTTTTTTTAGTTAAACCAGAAAATATTCATCTGGTCAAATGAACCACTTTATTACAATGCTAGTGCATTGATTTACACCAAGATCTTAGTTTAAAAGATTTTAGAGCCGCTCTAGTGTTTTTTAACACAAGAGACATGGAGGGTTGTCTTAAGAATTGCAATAAAGTCTTTATTTTATTCTCAGTGTTGATATGCAGCATCTAAGCTCTTTGACCTCCCTATTTCATTATGGTAGATTTTATCAGTTCCTAAGCAACTATTATTAAGGTAAACCCCTCCCTTGAGTACTCCCTTGAGTACTGGTTTCTTTAAATAATTTACACTAGAAATGCCAGACAAAAGTTGATGATTTTTGCCTAAAGTTGTTTGGGGTTTTTTTTGTAGAATTTTCAGGATCCATTATATTTTGTACATTAAATAAGTAATTTCTACCTTTGATGCTAATTCAGTATAAGAGAATCCACACTGCAGTACAAGCAGCTTCAAATAATTGATGAGAGGTGTTCATTTACTGACCACCCAGAGAGTTCCAGTGGGCTCTGTGTGATTCCTTTAGAGCCTTGAAATTCCACCCAGACACCCACATGGGCTTCTTATCCAGAAGAATTAATTTAACTTAATCTCTGCCAGAAACAAAGATCCTTAACACTACAAAACAGAGCTGTGGGTAAGTTTTCATAAAGGTTAGGAGAATAAAATAGGAAGGTTAAGCAGGTGTCCTTGATAAAAATTTACATCTTGTGGCTTCCTTTATCCGAAATTCATTAGGCAACAGTGAGTTTCACTTTACACTATCACACATTTTCCACAGCTCATGATCAGGGTTTGTATTTCCCCTCTCAATAGGTCAGGAAAACTGGGATCCATTATGGCTGTCTGTACACAGGTATAGGTACGTTGTACCATTCAGTGTTTCCTCTGGCATCATCCAAGCAAATTCCTTATTATCGCTAAATTTACTCCTTTTTTAATTTTTTTTTTTTTTTTTGCCTATGGCTATTTCTCACCTTCCTGGATTTTTGTCCCCACAGTATCTGAAATATCTTTTCATTTGATTCTGGTTTGGGGTTTTTTTGTTTGTTCGGTTGGTTGGGGTTTTTTTGGTTTTTTGGGTTTTTTTGTGTGTGGGGGGGGTTTTTATTATTATTTATTTCACATTGTTCTTCTTGTTCCTTAAACTTTTTTACGTTTACTTTTACCTCTGCAGGTATTGGCTAAACAACAACTTATGCTTCCTAGCCCCATTTCTCAAGGATTCAGACAGGGTCCTTTCCCAACAACAGCAGCAACACAATGCAAAGGCTTCCCACCATGATAAGAACCACTATATTTCCTTCACTGATTCCCAGCTGGCAGCACAACAGAGCCTTAAGTTTTCAGTAAAAAAATAGTAGGTCTTAGTGCTCCAGTCCCACTTGTAGGAATTCTTCTTGCTCTTCTTCATAGAATCACAGGGTAGTTTGGATTGGAAGGGACCTTAAAGCTCATCTCATTCCAACCCCCTGCCATGGGCAGGGACACCTTCCACCAGCCCAGGTTGCTCCAAACCCCCTCCAACCTGGCCTTGGACACTTCCAGGGATGGGGCAGCCACAGCTTCTCTGGGCAACCTGTGCCAGGGCCTCCCCACCCTCACAGGGAACAATTTCTTCCCAATATCCCATCTAACCCTGCCCTCTGACAGTTTGAAACCATTCCCCCCGTCCTGTCCCTCCAGGTCCTTTTTCAAAGTCTGTCTCCATGTTTCTTGCAGGCTCCCTTCAGGCCCTGGAAGGCCACAGTTAGGTCACCCCAAAGCTTCTCTTCTCCAGGCTGAACAATCCCAACTCTCTCAGCCTTTCCCTACAGCAGAGCTGCTCCATCCCTCACCCTTACAAGAACTGTGATAAGGTTTTTAATTTGCCAATAAAGTGGAACAAAACCAAAGTCCACCAGAACCATGACCAACAAATAATCATGTCATGCCTGCACACCTTTGCTCTACACTCACCCTGTTTCCAGTATATATCCATTAAATTGCACCTGAACGTGATTGAAATCCCCTTGGATAAGGCAGCATTGTCATGCTGCAAAGGAGTGAATACTTCTTGCCATAAATAACAACTCCTGTTCTTCAGTGGATTACTCATTTGGGCAAAGATCAGTCACGTACTCCCAAAAAATTAGAATTAAGAAGCGATTCTCCACCTAACTGTGAGACCAGAGGGACTGAGGCTGTAATCAGACACGCTGCCATGGCAGTAGCTCAGATCCTGCTCACAGTGCCCACTGCAAAGTGCCACTTGCACGCCCTGGCTAGACTTTACTGCCTCTTATCTGCCAGCAGAACTGTGTGTGCAGTCACTCCCTAACCCAGTTCTGTCAAAATGATCTTGTTAACTTAAACGCCTTTAATAGTAAGGTGTTTTTAAAGCCAAATCATTTTGACAGAGCTGGGTTAGGGCATTGCTCATGCTATTATTCCACCAAGAGCAATTTTAATTTAAGAGGTTCTTGTCCCACCCCCCCTCAGCCCCCACAACATGCAAGCTACACATTTCAAATAATTCATCTCCATCCCCATCTCTTCTCCATTGCAGTCCCTGCAGTTGTGCTGTTTGCAATCAACACTGCAAGACACATCAGGGAAATGTGGGTTAACAAAAGAATTTTCAACAAAACCTTGTTTTGAGAAGTCTTTTCCTTCAAGTTTTTAACCCACAGCTAAAAAGCCCATAAACTACAGAACGACGACAGGAAGTTTTGGAAACAACTGTGCTGACAAAAAGCATGTGAAGTTTGACTATACGCTTCAGAAAGCAGTCAGAGAAATAGTTGAATCAACAAAACTGAGTGGAGGATAACTCCCGGAGAAGAGGAGAAAACAGGCAATTAGGGACAGTAAACTTAAATCTCTGATGGACTCCTGGTATCCAGCCATGGCAATCCCGTGTGCCTCTGTTCATCGGTGTTGGAAGGTTTTAGGGATGGAAGCCTCTCCCCCTGCCCCAGCCAGGCAACATCAAAGTGCTGTTCAGACCAGGGGAACACTCCTGTGATCCAGCACATCCCCACAGGCAGAGGGGCTGGCAGTGGCCTCGAGCCAGCAGCCACACTCCGGGTCAGGCACGTTCCAGGCATTGCTGGAAGTCACAATTATCCCGGGGAGCTGCGCTAAATTTCCCCGACTAACAGTGATTTTAAGGGACTGTTACGTCACCTGGAGTTAGCTGGAACACAGAAAAGCATTAAAGCATTATCCACACATCCTTTCCTCTGGCCAAGCACCTGAAATTTCAAAGGAAGGGAAATGAGATGGGAAATGTTACACGATTGCAGGAGGGTGAATTACACTTCGTGCTGTCAGGGGATGCTGCCAATACAAGTGCAAATCTATTGTCCGAGTTTATTTTGATATATTACTCATGGCAATTTGCTTATGGCTGCCTGGAAAATCAAAAGGAGACATCTAAAGCATTATTTATTTCAGCAGCAATGGCAACAGACACCATCTCTCTCTTTCTTTACCCTGCACACAGAGTAAATCAGTGAACAGAGATATCCCACTTTATTTTTTTTAAGCTTAGTCATGCACTGCTACTCTTTACAGTTAAACACTTCTGAACAGTTCTTTAGGTTATTAAGTGAGTTCCTAAGCTTGTGTCAAATTCTAAGGGACTGCTTTAAGCACAGGGTTAGTCTTTGCACTGGATAGAGCTGATGGAATCCGTGTACTTGCACTGAGGAAGTACAGACGTGCACAAATGCACATGCAGGTGCAAAAATGTAACAGTTTCTTCAGTATTTAGACCTTTAATACTTATTGAGAGGTTCATTAATCAATCTAGAAGGTTATTATTAGCAAAAGTGGGGCGCCTCAGTTTTAGGGGTCTGTTTCAGGGGCAGAGAGAAGGAAGGTTTAAAAAAGCTTTTCTAAGATAAATTCCTCTTCCTTAGTTTCCTTACTCTTGTGCTTTAACTGGGAAACACCATAACTGGTGGAGATGAGGATATAGGTCATTACACAACTTGACTAATGCTTTGGGATAAGGAAAAAATTACACATACATGACTTTGAAATATATCTCCCTTAATCAAAGTAATCTATTGTAACAAATTGTCTGTTATTCTACGACTTCTCAACATGATACTTAACATCTACAAAGACTATTTTAGATAAGTGACTATCTAATTTTTTTTTTTATAATTTTTGGCAAATATTTACTATCAGGAAAGCCCTATCTAAAAAAATCCAAACAAACAAACACCAAAAGAGTATCCTGAACCTGTGATATAATGCTATTTTTTAAACTTCTATTGGTATCAACAGAATTGCTTATTGGGGATATTTTTGTTGCTCTTTGGTAGTAAAATCAATATGGGCCAACTTTATAGCTGCCAAGACTCAGACTCTTTGTATATAAAGCTGTCAGTCTTTCCAGAAGTGTTCACTACTTTAGAGAACCAGAATGCATTAAAAAAAACCCTCACCAAGTGTGTTGTTAGAACTTTCAAACTATTTTTTCCCTTTATGATTCCTTGCAGTGTGTAGTGTTCAGGATTTCCAGCCATGGATCCAACAGGAACGGGACAAAGAGGCCCCATGTGCTCCACAGCTGGAAGCTGAAGTTTCCTCTCCAGTGAAATGTGTATCTACAACATTTTAAGGTTGTTTTGGGTTTTTTTGTTTGTTTGGGGGTTTTGGATGTGGGTTTGGGTTTGTGGCTTTTCGTGTGTGTGTAAATTTTTTTGGTTGATTTTGTTTTTCTTTTTCGTGACAGCTGATAAAAGAGGAATAGACATTAAAATGACAACACGGCTATTTTAGCTCTACCATAGAACAAAAGGTGTTTGAAACTGTCCCTTTCAACTCCTTGCACTTAGAAAAGAAAAAAAAAAAAGAAAGGTTTGGGGATTTATAGGAGTCAGACACTCCACTGATGTGTGTCAGAACATCACTTCACCTCATGCCATCGTGCTGAGAATCCCACGAGGGAGGCTCAGAACAGAAAGACAGACAACCAAAGCGGTCCAGAAACTTAAACAGAACAAAAATAGGTGCATCAGTGTTGCTTCCATCCTGCAGTAAGAGGAAGAAGTGATCTGAAGTCATTTTTATTCTCTCCAGTCCACTGATTAAAGCGATTTTCCTTGGACTAAAATAGAACTGCATTGCTTATAGACTTAACAGCCTCAGCCCATGCCAACCTCATCTCTCACAGCCATGCCCGCTCTAGGAAGGTGTATTACAGATTTTGAAGACCTACATCACTTTTAAAGGGGAGAAGGAGAAAAAAAGGCAAGTTGTGCACAACACAGAGAGCTCATAAAAAGGGAAAACAGGTTGGGCTGCGACTGAGAAAGGTGTTACCCATGCTCTGCCTGGGGCTTTGTTTATCAGGAGAGTTCCAGCAGCTGGGATGTGCTTATCCTGTACTTCCCGAAAAAACATTTAAATATTAATGAAGGACATAAATATCTTGCTTTCTGGGCTTCTTTTTCAGTCTTTATATATATATATTATATATATATACAACAGAACTTTCATTTTTACTGGGTTACTTTAAAGAGAGTTAAGTGTTCTCTACAGAATTAAACAAAACATAATAAGTAAGGAAAGTTTAATTATTATTAAACTTTCCATATAAATACCAGGAAAACTTAATTATAATTTAATTATAATTAAGTTTTCCTGGTATTTACTTGGATTCAACTCAGAATATAAAATTATGAGTGGACATCATGACTCAGTGAAAGCTACATACGTATGAATGTGTGTGTACATAAAAAAATCTTTAAAAAGGAAAAACGTGAACCTACCTGGACTATGCACATGTACCTAAACATCCACATGTATATATGGATTGCAACAAACCTACTCAGATCTCTTCTGCTGAGACATATGAAATTAGCAGTGAAGCTCTTCAATTTTGCATCCTTGAATTTGATGGCAGTTTTACCATCGATTTTAAATGAGTTGTTTGGAAATAATTAGGGTTCGTCAATGTTAGACTTATTCCTTTGGCAGTTGCCAAGTTGAGGTTTTGGGGTTTTTTTCCCCCATTTATTTGTTTGGTTTTTTTTAATCTAACTTTTGGAAGTGCACAAAAAATAAAGGCCACAGACTAGAATACAGAACTCAGTCTAAGCTTCAGCGACATGAAGTTTTGATGATCTGTTACTTAAAAGGCAATCAGAGCTGTTACATTTAATCCATGAGAGAGATTCACATCTGAAGTGTTGCAAAACTCAATTAGTGAATTGCACTCCCTCTTGAGTGCATACAGTCCATTTGCATTAGTATTAAGGGCTTGGATATAATATATATACATATAAAGACAAATATGTATTCCTATGCTTGTATTTATATTATATATAAACGTAAAACTATAAAATATATACATGCATATGATTATGATCACCAGTGGCTGCAAAGGAAATGGGTTTGTCAGAGTTCCTCAAACGGGGCTGAGCGTTGGAGCATTGCTTCCCTGCAGAGAGGCACTTCAGCCAAACACACACCAGATTAGAGGGTTGAAACTATGAACTCGTGACTGCCAAGACTGACTGTTTCCATAATGTTTGGAACTCCCAAACCTGTTGCAAAGACCTCATCGAGACACACGGAGAAACCCCTTCCTGAGCTTGTCTCTGACCTGGGCACCGCAGGGCACAGGGGACACTTCTCCTGGAAGGTTTCCCTCGCTCAGCTCTAGGACTGGCAGGCACTGCTAATTTGCAAGCCAAGCCAAGGTGCTGATCATTCTCAATTTCAAATGATTTTCACAAGGCACATCATGATCAGCACCTTGGAAAATCAATTCTATGAGTGTTATCACTGCAGCTCATGGATGAAGGCTCATGACTAAGGCAGGTAGAAATCAGTCTTTTGTCTGGAGTCAGATGCTTTGAAATCCATTTGTTGGTAACTGAACTGGTTCAGAAATACTTTTTTTTTCTTTTCTGCTTGCATTTACTACTCCAGATATCATCAGTACCTAATGTATTTTGGGAACAAAATTTTATTAATGCCACTGAGTTGGCATTATTTACTTGATTTACAAAATGAGAAACGTGCCGAAGAGATTCTAGAACAAAGGGATCTGTCTGAGAGGAAAACAAATAAATATATATATATATACACACACATTTGAAATCTCAATTTGGACTTTACCTTGTTCTCTGTCTGTCTACTGCTCAGATAGTTATGTTTGGAAAGATATGAAGTGAGCCACCTTTTCTATGGCAACAACACTAAGAAAAATGTTGAGTTTCCATGATCTAATTTAATTCTATTGATGTGATCTTCTGGTAGCAATGATGCTTAAAACGTTCCAAGCTCAAATTGCCTTAGCATTTGCCTCCTACTGCAAGAATTTAGGTTTTATTATTTTACACTCGTAGTTGAAAGACTCTTATGACACCACTTTAGTGTCTAATGTAACCATACAACTGTCAGTATTAACAGTAGGTCAGGCTTTAATAATATTAAAATGGAAAAGGAATACTGCTAAGATATATGGTTATGAGGTATGCTATAAAAATACCTGTTTTACTAAGTATCATGAGCAGTTGCTCTCTGTCACAAAGCACACACAACCATCACTTAGAAATACACGGCTCCGATAACTTATAGTGCGTGTTCACATTTCCTTCTCTCTCATAAACTCAAAGGTCACTATTTGTTTCCCTTTAAAGACTCTCAAGTTTCGGAAATTAAATGATCTGTGAGTATCAAGAGTCAAGTGGGTGGGTTCCAGGCCCTGATTTTCAATCAGTGTCTGAAAAAGTCCCAGCTAAAGTCTGTAGGAACCTCATTTCAAAATGAAGATTTAAAGAGATGAAACCTGCAACTGTGCAAGAGGAGACAGAAAATTCAGGAAGTACTTCAAGGGGTAACAGACCTAAATCTACATCCATGGCTGATTGTGTGTTCTTGGAATGGTTGTGTATCCTGAAGGAGGGAGTACAAGTATATTTTTTCCAGAGCAGACAATGCATCATGTGTTCACAGCGATCCAAATACAGTGTCCAGGGATCAAATAAATGTATTTGATAAGGGTGCAACATGGTTGGAAAAATCCTGATGGTTACAAGTGATAAAAAGTGAATTTAAATCTGATTGTGGGGCTACTTCCCCCCTTACAACTCTGGTTTGGACCTCAGTAGCAGGAGCTGATGGGAATGACTAAAGTATATTGAAAAAGCACTGAGTGACTTCATCTAAGGAGGATTCTACTTCACCTCACAGTGATGAAAACTCCCTTTATTTTTTAATGAAAGATGCAGAAGGAGTAGCTGTCCTATATGGGGATACTTCTTGTTAAAACCAGTTGCATTTGTTAAGCAGGCACACGTAGTGTTATTGATTTTTTAATATTGAAGAAAATGTCCAAAGTTAGTTTCTTGGCCAGTAGCATGCCCAGTTAACAAATTGCTCAGCTGGATAATTTAACCAACTTACACGAAATACTTTGATCTCTGAGGACACTGAAGGCCCTCAGCTTACAACTAGACATGGAAATCAAAGTTCCCCACAGCCAGGATGCAAGTTTTGGAAAAAGAAAGGAGTTAATAGCCAAGGAGAAAGCCGGGAGAGAGCCGGGCTCATTCTGTAAGCAGTAAGGTGGAACAATAAGGTTTAATGGATTAAAATATCATGTAATAATCACTTCCTTTCCTAGGGTTCTTCTGTCACAAATATCCACACAATTAGGCTGGGAGGTGACACTACAGAGAGCTTTTGGGGGTTGATGTTATCAGATTTTATGGGTGTGAAATTGGATAATTTCACAGGTCTGCAAAATACTGACTCCTTGTAGATGCTTTATCATTTTATTTAAGAGAGGCAATATATGCACAAGGGTAATTTTTCAGTCTTCTGAATTTATTTGTTACTTACTTATATTTACTGAGAAGTCTATTGTGAAATCTCTGCTGGTTCATAGCAGTCTAGTATTGAACACAGAGGAGGATCATCATTCATACAAGAGCACTGCATATTTCTCCTTCTCCTCATTGCAGAGAAACTCTTGAAGAATTTCCAAAAGAGGATGAGTGAAGTTAAGAGGATTCTTTATCTATAGCTTTGGTAGTTATCAGCTCTATTCTTTAATTGAAACTGAAGTGAGCAGCTGTTAGCTTCCCTTCTATTAAGCACTAACATGGTAGATTTGAAACAATAAACAGTTAATGCTATTTGAGTTCTTACAACCAGCATCCCCCAAAAAACATCTGGCAGTGATAACCAGAGCCACAAATGGTGAGCCACTTATGAGATCAAGTTGGCTGTTTAGAGGTGTCAGCCTTTATAAAACTTGTATGAGTGTTTATTCCTACTTTCAGAGGAGACAGACTCGTTTGCATGAAACAGAGCGTGTGTTTGTGCCTGCCTGAAAGAGAGAAAGAGGGAGGGAGAAGCGAGGGTACAGACTTTGATACCTGTTGGCAACACGAGCAGGTTTGTGTAGAGCCGTTCTGTGCCAGGTTGGATTGATTCCACCCTATTTAGTCTGGTACTAAATGCAAACTGTTTGAATTGAGACAAATTCAAGACGTGACTGAATAGCAACGAACCGCAGAGGAATTCCTGCCTGTGTTAAGTAGTGTCACCTTCATGGCGGTAGGCAGAGTCTAAATAAGGATTTGAATTAATCTCTTTTATATTACCCTCCTAGAAACTGCCATAGGCTTTCTGTGCTGAAGCTTTGCAGTGCCTCCCAGGCTCCCCAGCCAAGCCCGTGCTCAGGTCTGATGCTGTCTAGCAGGGATGCTGCCTGGCAGCTCCGGGCTCCCGATTGGGATGCTGCTACCCGGCAGATATTGTAGCCAAGCAGAATGGAAAGATGTGTTACTCCTCTGCCTCCCTCAAAGGCAAGATGAAGCGTTTAGTGGCACAGTCAGATTCCGGGGGCCAGAGAGTCCTGCATTTCTTCTCTGGGAGCCTTGGCAGCGAGGAACTGGAGCTGAGGAGCTTTCCCCCTCTCCCAAGTTTCAGCTGGGTGCATTCTCTGTTTAGTCAACCAAAGCAAAACAACTTGTGGGACAAGGATGACTCCTGGCTAGTTATGGCTAAAGATTCATTCCCATCTGAGCTTTTAAGAGGAAGAGCGGTATTTCTGGGATGCTCTCCTCTCCGAAAGTAGGAAAGGAAGCTGTGAAGCCATTCCTATTTATTTACTTATTTAGGGGGTGCAAAGCTTTTGGAGGAGGGAAGATGGTGATAAAACAGGGGGATTTCCCCCCCTCACGGTTCTTCCAGCCTCCTCCTCCCTCATTTACATATCTGGCTGGTGGGTGATTTTTATTCTCAGCACGAAAACTGCAATCTATTTCAATGCATGAATGCAGCCCTGCATCTATTCAACACAGTGAAATAGCCCAGAGACTTATTGTACTAAATAAGAAAACAAGGAAAAGAAACGGGTTCTCCAGCCTTGGAAGCAACCCTCTGTGATCCAAAGTCCTTCTGATCGTTTATAGGGGGGTAAAGAAGGGAAGGAAAATAAACCACCCCAAAAAAAAAAACCAAACGGGAGGAGAAACACAATTACCACCACTTCTCCTCTCGAGGGAATAATAATAATAATAATTTTAAAAATCCTAACAAGCGTTTTCATTATCGGGAAATTGAAAACATCTTGACCGAATGAGGCACCACAGTTCAGCCCAATACCGCACCTATGGACGAGGAAGGCGCTCGCACAGCGCACCTTGCACGCACACAGAGCCCAAGTCAGACAGAAACCCGCGGAGCGAGAGCCCTCTGCCAGCCAGCCACAAATTGTATTAATAAAATGAATACTCACTCTTTCAAGGAGCAAGGGAACCGCTCGCCCACAGCCACTTCACGCACGGATTGAAAGGGCGAGGTAAAAAAACATCAGCCAGTCCCTGGGAACAGGCAAGATTCTCCAGATTTTCTTCTCATGCTTTCCGAGGCTGCTGATGCTGGAGGAGACGCTGGTTGCTGGGCTTCCCGGCTCTCTGTGCCTGCATGCTGGAGCGCAGTTATTAATTTCTCCCTTCGCACGAGCCAGCGGCAGCAGCACGTCTCCAGGAAAGCAGGGATATTCCAAATAAATCCGCTAATTCCGGGGCTGAGCGCGCTGCCGTGCCTGCCTGCCTGCCAAATGTAACTGTGAAGCGATGTGGAAAAGTGAGCCGGGAGCCTCCCCTGACAGCTCTTATTGGGCTGATCTCGGAGGCAGGTCTAGCGCTGGGAAATTCGTGTAAGCACTTTGGGGTGGTGGTTTTTTCCCCCTCCCTCTCCCGCGCACCCCGCACCCCGCCTTCCCCCCGGCGAGGGAAGCACACAACTTTTCCAGGGCCGCCCGTGCCGCCCGCTCCCCGCGGCCGCCAACTCCGCGCCGGGGCATCTCCCTGCGCCCGGGAGGGAGGGAGGGAGGGAGAACGGGCGGGGGTGGCACCGGGCGGGCCCTGAGCCGCGGGGCCACGGGGGAGGCGCCCGCCGGGGCTGGGACGTGCCCAGAGCCCCCCATCCTTTGGGGCGATGCCCGCCGGGAAGGGGAGGCCGGGAGACAGGCAGCGGGCACGGGGGGGTGCGGGGGGCACACGGGGGCACACGGGGGATGCTCCCGGAGGGGCCGCGGGCAGCTGTTCATCCCCGTGTGACAGACGCTGCAGGAGGGCGCCCCGGGGACAGGGAGGGCATCCTTTAAAAGCCCTTTTCCCAAGGCGCCCCGGGGAACCGCAGGAGGGTTTGAACGCTCTCCGGCGCTGCTCCGGAGCCGCGGGTGGCGGTCGGACGGGGAGCGGGAGCCCGGAGGCAGCGCCGAGACCTCCCCGCAGCAGGAGCCGGCTGGAGGGCAGCGCCGCGCAGTAAGTCCTTGACCCTCGCCCCGCTTCCCAATCCGCTTTGTGACTGACAGCGCTGGGATCCGGCACAGCCCGGGGGAGGCTCGGGCATCCTGAGCGCTGGGGATCCTCACCTGCCTTTGGCTTAAAGAGCTGAAGGTGGCTCATCCCATCCGAGGGCTCCGCACGGGTCCGGGCTGAGGAACCCTGCGAAGGGAACCCTGCCTGCCCAGTGACCACCCTCTTTATCCACTGAGTTTGAGTTTTTCCCCTTTTTATGTTGCATGGGTTATCCATCAGCAGGTTAAATGTATTATTTTTGATAATTACATACGTCATAGCTCTGAATATTTCCCAAGTTTAATGTTTGCCAAAAGAGAAGAGGTAAGAGCACAAGGTATAGACGTGGTCAGGTACAGACAGTGACTTAAAATGGAGGACTGATTCAACACTGAACTAGTGCTGTTGAGGAAGCTTAAGAGCACTCAGTTCCATCCTCGTTCTCCAACTCTCCTTGACCAGTAATATGCCATGTTTAAAATGAACATTCAGTGTGGTTCTATATTACTGAACCTGGTTCACTGCTCAACTTTATGTTTAAAAGGCTGGTCGTCTTAAACTCATTCAGAGCACCTGGAAACCTCTTCACCCTAAGCAAAAGATAAGATGACTGTTTTGCTGAAGATCAATCTAGGATGATGGAAAGTGGACCCTAATATTCTTCTATATGGTAAGAATACAATATAATTTAGTTGAATGATTATTAATCTTATTTTTCATGCTCATACTACAATGTGTGCACGCACACATGTAAGACAGTGAATGAGATCACATTTGGAGCTCTTACCTGCTTGACTTTATTCTAACTAAATGCAAGTTATTGCAGATAAGAGGTGCATTTCTTCTTGCACAAATCCTCATTCTGAAAAGTTTCCAACTCATGGGAATGTAGCAAAATGTACCCAGAATGTGACATTTTTCAAGGACAATGAAGAAACATCCAACTATCTCTTTGCTTCCCTCAGCCCAAACATTCACTTTCCAAGCTGTGAGCCTGGGATGATTCCTTGGAGAAGGATGGATATAAAAATACACAATCCTGACTGGAAGCAGGCAGAGAGCCTTGAGGGAAATACAAAACACTTTGCAGTGCAATAGATAAGGTCAGAAATGTGGCTTCCCTTTACCTGGGGTTCTGCAGAGGCAAAGGGTGTTTTTCTCCCCCGTCCTTCTACCAACTGAACAACACAGCGAGAAAACAGATGCTGTCACAAGGAAAGCAGGAGGATGCTTAGCCTGGCTTTACTCCTGGTAATTAATGACAGTTTTCAAACTTTTTTTTAGGGTTTCAGTAAGAGTAGTTGCACGCCTTGCTTTAATTTCTATTAAAAACACCCGATGGAAGCAACCAAGAATAAAATAAAAGTTCTCTCTAATAAGATCCCCTGTGTCTCTGCTTTAAACAGGCAGCGCAGTGGGGTGGGAAGAAAGCTAATGGTGGAGGTTGTACCTCCAAGTGCAGCTTAAAAGTTTAGGTCTTTGTTTTGATTTCAACCTTTGACTCGTGCCATTTGTTCTATGTGACCTCTCTTGCAGTTGGAAATTACTGGGGCAAATGCTCTGCTCTTTCATCCTCAGGTTGTAGGAGAGGATGGTAAGTGTCTTGTTAAAATGGATTATGTCATCCATGGATTCCCCTGCTGGAAAGCCTTTCAGATGATGGAGTAAATCTTGACAGCAAGAAGGGTATGGATTAAAATTAATGTCAAAATAATCTTGGAACAGCAAAGGAACATTTGCAACCTTCTGCATCCTATCCAAATGAAATGATTTAATGATATTTACCATAGTGAGATATACATACACACACTATTGCATAACACTGATGAATATGCTGGCTAAAAAATTGTTTCCTCTTAAATAAATATTAAAAGGAAGATTATTCCTCTACCTCCTAAATGGCCATTTCATTTTTTAAGCAAAAAGCAGCTCAGACTCCAATTGAAATGGGATGAACATTTTTAGTTTAATAACTGTACTGAAGAACAAATGTCATCTGCAAAATGCATATGACTGAATGCATCCTGGATCAAACTGGAATGCAATTTTCATATTAAATTTTTGCATCAGGAAAAAAACCAACAAACCAGAATATTCAAAAAGTATATTGGTTTGTGGGATGAGTTGGTTGTTGGTTTTGTTATTTGGGGTTTATTTTTCATCTTGTTTGGTTCCTTTTTTTGGTTTGGTTCAGGGGTTTTGGCAGGGTTTTTGTCATTTTGTTGTCATTGGTGGGTTTTGGGATTGTTTTTGTTTGGTTTTTGACTGGTCGTGACTGACAATGGGGAAAAAAATAACCTCTCTTTGGAAGAGAACCTGGAGATTTTCTTCCATATTGCTTTGCTTTATGAGCAAGAAGGATTAAAACCCCAATGTGACTTCCCTTTCATATAAGACAGGAAATATCTATCACCTAAAATACGTGGCATAATGGAATTCAACCATCTTTTCTCGCTTTTATGTTTTCATGAAAACAGTTGTTGATTATCATCTAATTCTTTGTTCCTCAGCAGTGCAATAAACTGTTTTGTGAAGACAGAGAATTTAGACCTTACTGCTTAAAAATATTCAATAGGAGTGACTTGAAATGAGCTCTTCAGGGGCAACTCAATCACAGCCCAGCCTTAGCAGGGCTGCTGCTGATGTCAGTGCTCGGCGTCATCTCATTTCAATTACAATGCCAAAGCCGGGACTTGAAAGGGGTGGGGAGGAGAGCGAAGGGAAAAGAAGGCACTGTTCTAATTCCTCCCGTTCAGCTTTTATTCCATCAGATCACCTAGCACTGAGAGATTTCCCTCAAAGCATCGGTAGCTCATTTCAGTTTTTAATACACAAAATAAGGCCTGATCCAAAATTAATGGGTCCAGCGTGACTTGCTTGATCAAGATAAATGACTTTGCTGCAAGCTACCTTTGCTTATAGGGATTACCACTACAATGCCACTTCAAAGCAATATTATTAATAAGAAATTAATAACTGATCTGAAAGTTACTAAAGGAAGTTTACAGAACAGTGGTGTCACCTGCCATTATTCTATTAAAGCTTTAAATACAATCAGGGCTGTTTTCTCAGGTGATACCCAAACACTCTGCATCGTTTGCACCTTTTGCTCAGATCATGAGAGGGATTATTCCTAAATTTAATTTGCTTTGCATGCTAGAATACACATTCCATAAACTGAGAAGAAACAAGATTTATCTGAAATCCAGAACATTTCTGAATAAAGTATGTGCTTTTATCAGCTCCCTGTGCCAGCACAGAGACATAATTACTTTTAGAACATGGGTTCTTATCACTGTCTTGCAACCTTTAAAACCTGCTTGTATACAGTCATCACAAGTGGGTTATCGGGAAAAATAACGATCTCCTGTGTTTTGGAAGTCACTGAAGACATCTGTAACTTGAAAAAAATCCATTATGTAATGCTTACAACTGATGCTGTAGATTAAAACAAAGGAAGATAAAGGTATATGGTTTGGGGTGGGTTTGGTTTTCTTTTTTTTTTTTCCCCCCTCTGAAAGTAATTCCAGTTTACATTTTAACAGGGAAGCATAGGAACACTGAGAAACTCAAGTGAGGGATTTACAGAGGTTAAAATTCCAGTATCCAATATCCAACACTGGAACAGAAAGCTTGGAAAGTCCCACTGAAAGAAGAGCAGCCCATAAAGTAGCAGCAGCAGCCATAAGTGACAAAAGTGATTCTCAACCACCCAAAAATACTTGCTTTCCAGTCTGGCCCTCTGAGAAAGACACCTAATCCAAGTCCAGTCCTTGTTACTCCACACATATGTTGTTGTATGTCAACAATATAAGATTGTTGACAAACACAACCTTATAACCACTGAAATTCCTCTTTTGGCCTAAGGACAGTCAAACAGAAAGACAGGTTTAACCCAACAGCAGCACTGGGCTGGTGGGCCCTTAACTTATCCTTTTCCCATCCCCAAATCACTCCATTTAGTACTATAAAACATAAGTAGTTCTGGGCCCTTTTCACTCTCTAGAGATTATAAAATATAAAACCCCCAACTACTCATTTGTGTACCATTTACACCCATGATATTATGGAGTGCATAAAAATAACAACACATTATCAGGTTTTGTTATTCCTTGGGCACTGTTTGCAATTTTGACTAGTTGCTGTCAGGTTGGCTATTAGAAAAAACAATTATTCCTTTTGTGCATCAAACCCTAGGACGAAGACGAAAGAAAATTATATCCAGCAAGGAGTTCAACCCTTTTTTTTTTTTTTTTTGCATATTAATGTGCAAAAGGGTGAAAGTCATACAGGATGCAATTTGGGAAGTTAATCTTTTGCTGTTAGTTTTCACTGTACTTTGTGAGCGTCGATAACTGGATCGGTTGCAGTAGCTGTGCAAATATTGTTTGCTCTACCTCAAGTGCCCTCTAGTGTGCAGTAATTAGGCAGGTTAAAATATTTTTTTTCCCTTTTTTTTTTTCCCCCCTAACAGCCACTCTTCTAAATCCCAAAGTAATGTGTAACACTGCTTTTCTTCCAGAAGAAAGAGAAATTCAATGTTCGCTGCATTAATCGTGTGGCTATAAATGAATTATCTCCTCCATGGAAAATCAAATCACCCCTGTTGCTGTCAAGGTTTTATTCTCAGAGGTATTAGTTAAATAAAGCCCAAAAAATTCTTCTGGGCATTGTGCAAATGTCGAGGTACAGTTTTCCATGCTATCAGAATCAAAACAAACCTTCCCTCTCATAAAGAAAATTAACATATTCATCAACAAAGCATGACCCTAGAAAAAGATTTAACAACAACCCCCCTAATTATGCTTCCAGAGTTTTTTAACAGTACTTTTTGTCCCCAGCTTAGAAAACAGGCAATTCTACATGAATCTAATGACTGAGGCACACATGTAACAAGCTCTGTGTGTTCTCATCTGTGATTTCCAGCAGGACTGATCTGCCCTGTCGGTCAAAATTCTGCCATCCCTGGGCTGGATAAATGGAGCCAGGTCTGTCAGTGGGAGCAACTTCTGTACAGCAACTTCCTGACAAAAGATAAGGAACAGTGGGAGGAGGAGAAGAGAGAAGGTGTTGGGAGATAAAAGTCTGGAGAGGTAAAATCACCGGGTGCAGCTCCAGGAACAAAGAATAACAAAATATCAGTAGGTGTACCTGCAAGAGGTGGTTGTTTAACTTAATCCTATTTCTGAGGGGCTCCCCTGTATTTAAAAATCAGACTTAACACTTGAGTTACCCACCTGACTTTCTCCACTGCACAAACGAGTTAATTTTGGGGGGAATCACTGAGGAGTTTTACCTCCCATTCTTCATTTTACTGTGGCCTGAAATCAGAGCCAAGTATTCACTTTCAAGCAGGATTTACCATAAAATTCCAAGATAATAGCAAGCTTAAGCATACCCTACATAAACCAGATTTTTAATGGACTTCTGAAAGCTGAGGTAAGAGGGATGGGTGGATCCCAGGAGAGATGAAATGGTTGCCTATAACAGGGATACGCTGCAAGGTGAGAGAATTGAATCTTTTATGAGTTGTAAAATCAGTAGGACTTCCTATAAGTGGAAAGACTCATCATTGCTGTCTCTGAGCTGGGGCTGTGGTTTCCAAGTGAGAAGCCCACAGGATTGCTTCCTGTTTGCCAGCTTAGACTCTTCCCTGCTTGGCAGGTTAGCTTTTTGGAAGGTTAATTTTCGTACCTTAACTATTTCTCCTGCATTCTACAGAGAATACACTGTTCTAGCAAAGCTTAAACATGCATAGGAGGCTACAGAATAGAGACCTAAGCATCACACTTTGCCAATCCACACTTTTCTAACACTTAATGGCCTATTTTATCTATTTTAACAGCCACACTGCACCCAGGCAACGTGGTGGCGGTAATGTAACAACCAGACTTATTCCAGAAACGCTGCTCTCCCACTTCAGAGCAAGTACAGAGCTGATGTACATGTTTTTAGGGGCTAGATAGGTCTTGGCAGTGATTTGGGACAGCAACCTGCATTCCTTACCACCAGAGGTGAGATCATCACAGCGATGAGGGTGAGCTGCTATCACAGCAGGAGCCAGTACACCTGCTTTGGATACCAGGACCACATAAGGAAAGGGGAAAGCCCCTCGGTGGCAAGGGGAGCTTCCTGCTATAAAATGGATAACTTCCAGATTGACAGCACTCTGCTGCCTCCGTTCTGAACAGAACAAATCTCTTCAGTTTAGCCCCGTGTACTGCCTGCCCTCACTAGAGCAGCAATAGCGTGTCTCAGGGCCATGTGACAGTGACAATGACAGCAGGCAAGGATTCCAAAGGTACCTGTGGTTACTAATAAAAGGAAAAGTAGCAGGAGTCTCAGGTTCCAGCATATACCACCTGAAGAAATTCCCCGAAAGGTATTTTTGCACACCTCATACCCCAAATCTAATGGCAGCACAAGCTGCAAGCTCAAATCCTGTTTGTTTTGCCATTCTGAATGCAGTGACAGATTAGGAGTATGTGCTTGTTTCAAAGTACTTTTCTCCAGAGATTTCTGGTTTGTTTCTTTACTTAATTAAGAAGGTAAGTCAACATATTGCCCATAAAGGGATTTTTCAGCAACTGCTGACATCGTAGTTTGTCAGACTGATCTTAAAAAAAAGGTAATGCTGTGGTAAAAGAAGGCACCATTTCCCCTAAAAATATTTCTGGTCCATATATAACAAATACTGCTAATGAAGGAGAATATAAACCATTTAAATCCACAGGATTTAGAGCTGAAGGACGTTTTTTCACTAAGGAGCTAAAATGGCAGAGTATATTGAGGAAGGACCATTTTACTCAAACTACATATTTTTAATGCCAGTAATTTAGGGAATCAAGTAAACACCTTCTGAAATATATTCAACATTAATTTACAAACTTTGATAGGTGGTTTTTATTGTCAAATGTAGTAAAATCAAGTGAATAAGTATCTGAGACTGAGATGATGCAAATAATGTCCCCAGGAGGAAACAGCATGAGAAGGATGTGACAATAATTCTGCTACTTGTTGATCCTCAGCTTCTTTGCAAGTCCTTAGAAGTAAAGAGACAGGAGTAAAACCCATGTACTCCATGAAGTACTCAAATCAAATAATCCATCTCTGCAATAACTGAAGGAATAGCAGGGCCTCACTACTCTGCTAATTTCACTAATTCCAGCCTAATACTGGAGTAACACTGTGGTAAAAAACAACCCATATTTGTATTTAAATTAAAATCTCCAATATTCATAAAATATTTATAAGAGCATATAACAAATAATTGTGGCAAACATTGCGTAATAAAGACGAAAGGGAAATTAACCTTGTGAATTTTTAAACTGAAGAATAAAGACCATTACATTAATAAGACTTAATTATAGCATTAAATATTTAAAATTATGCCCTCCAATAAATGTTTTTATTTAACATATTTCTTTTTTATCTATTACATTCGTAAAATGCCTTTAAGATATGAAAGAAGGAAAAAAAAAAAAAAAGAACAGAAGAGGTATTTCTTTTGGATAGCCCTGCAATTACAGAAAAAGGA
Source organism: Lepidothrix coronata (assembly GCF_001604755.1). Taxonomy (NCBI): domain Eukaryota; kingdom Metazoa; phylum Chordata; class Aves; order Passeriformes; family Pipridae; genus Lepidothrix; species Lepidothrix coronata. The sequence goes on along the minus strand of NW_016690312.1, from coordinate 1,601,349 downwards.
GAAGGGAGCCATATGTTACCTCTTCAACTCAAGGTCAGCTCTCAGGACAGAACAACCTGTACTTCCCCAAGCCTCAGCTCCCTGCCTGGATGGGCTGGTGAGGAGCTGCATCTTTGCTAAGCATTTTTCTTCAGTTATTCTCATTTTCTAGGCCTAGCTTGGCTCTATCTGTGCTGAAGAACTGAGTTAAGCTGGCACAAAGAGAGCCTGTCCCCATCCGTGTTTCCAGCATTCCATTTAGCATCTAACCCCATTAAAAGGGCTTCAAAGACCAGTTTCTGGCCTGCAGAGATGAGTCCCCCCTTGCTGTCACTGGCAGAGCACAGGTGTGACAGCAACAGTTGGAAATTCAGGAAATCTTCAGGAGTCCACACCTTGCAAACAAGAGAAAGGGCCAGTTTGGCTGCAAAGGGTTGGGCAGTAAAAGCTTTGAGAGGGATATAACCTGCCCATCATCCCTGTATCGATGTCACAGACTCTTTCCTTGGCATTAATTTATCTCAGCTTATTCTCTCTTAGCCTTTTTTAATTATTCTACAAACTGCTGCAGCCAAAAGCTTCTGCATCAAGCCAAATGCCAGGTAACAGTTTAACCCACAATGTTGCGGCCCTGCCAGAAGGAAATTTCTTTTTCTAGCACACCTCCGAAACTTCCCGTGTGCCCCTACACTTATGGCACTTCTAAGTAACATTTCTGTCTCTTCAGGGCGCTCCCGTTGCTCTTTGTGCCTTGGCTGTAGGTGCAGAGCCCACACCCAGGTAACCTGCCTGTCTCAGCTTTGCACTGCAAGCTGATCTTACAAAACCTGCACAGAAACACTGATTAAAATCAAATGGCAAACAGTAATAAACCAAATTTAACTCATCAGCATTTCACATCTATCAGAGGCTAAAATTTAATGGTGCTTTAGTTGGAAATTCTTTTAATTTACAAGCACACAAAAATAAAAAGCCCTCTCTATTCAACTACTGTGCTTTTTGTAGCTAAGCCATTGTGTTTACCAGAGTAACACTTAATCTGATGTAATCCCTACAAGTTCTTGTTTATTTTTGTAATATTCTTTTGACTTGTCTACTGTAGATTGTGTGTTTTGTTGCTATGATTATCTTCCCAGTCCCTCACCATTTCCCACTCCCCTATCCCTCATCACCCAAACTGTAATTACAGAAATGTTATTTTTTGGTAGACAGGTGCATGGGGTTGCTGGCAGGAGTGCTGCCATTATGCAGTGCAAACACTGTGCAGAATATTAAAGAATCTTATAAATCAAATCTTAGTGAAAGAATATTCCTGAGAATTATCAAAAAGTTTGAACTAAGTCTGGTTTGCTTGTTTACACGAGGGGATAACTCACCTAAAACTAGGTAAGCTTTATTTACATGTGGCAGCTAGGACTGCACTGGAGATATAGTCTTCTAATTAACACACATGATGCTGCAAATATAACCAAGGATAAACACATATTCCATTATGTAAAGCTGCCACTCACACTGCTACAATATTCTTTTCTTTTCAGTGCACAAGTAAAACAATGCTACAAAGCAAACAAGCACTGAGCTTTCACTTCAGTACCTGCCTCATAATGTCATACCTTATTTCCAGGAGATTATTTATTTGGAAAAGTTGCCAAAAAAAAAAAAAAAAAGCCAGTGTCACCTCCTATCACTTCATTTAACTAAGGCTCAAGAGGCAGTAGTAATAACACCCAAGCTTCCACTAGTGTTATGTTTTACTTTGCTTTAAAGTTTCCATAAATAAGGCATCTGTTTCTGACTGGCAACGTACTGACTATTGAAAAGTGACACTTTGCTTACAAATAGAAAGTTTAATTTGTAGGACAAACAAGGAATAAAATATGTATCGTGGTTCCAAATGGATCACTAAGATAAGGCAGTCCTCCTAGGCACAGGTACAACCAAGCACAGTGAAGGGAATGTTGAAAATTCCCTGGCAACCACTTCTCAGCTGTGTCCCCACCAAGACTTCCCTTGGGTGCACGTCTCAGTGATTGCCATGCTCTGAAAGGACCCCCTGCCACACCTTCCTTCTGGTTTGGTTGGGCTGACAGGGAAAACGGGAAGATGCTGCCAGCAGAGACAGGAGGGCTGGAACCCCCCAGCTAAGGATGCCTTCCCAGGGCAATTCTGCCTTTCCTTTTCACTCCAGTGTGGGTGGGTGACTCCCACCCCATCCTCCCCAGCTGCTCTGTCCCCACAGCCTCATAACCAGCACACGTGTGTGCACACAGAGGGGTCGCTGTGCACGTGTGCTTTTACCACAGAGCTCTGCAAACCTTCAGGACATTGCAAGATCTCTCCTGAAAAGTCAGTGACTGCTGTCGTTTGCAGTAAGACAGGATTCATCATTTCCTTTCCAGTTCAGCCCAGACATGCTTGGACAGGGCTATGGCCTTCACACAGAGTGCTCTGCTAAAGTGCCTCCAGACAGACTTTTAGTCTCCACACCACAGTTCACTGCACACCCTTACCCTGAGTTGTCTCATATATAATTTAAATGTTTAATGCAAAGCAAAGCTAATGTTAACAATACACAGTTTTGAAGACTGACAGTATAATGCCTTATTTCCTAAAGGAATAACTGGAGTGATCCACAAGCAAATACAAAGCCAAGTAACACCGTCTGACCAGACATAATTTGTGCTCATCCTTGAGAAATCTTAAGAGTGCATCATCCCTTCCTCCTTCCCAGCTAGGCAAAGTGGGATTTACTGTGTGGTTTTCTTTCAGGCAAGGTATGAAAAGCTGCAGTGCACTTTGTTCTGTATTGGTATTAATGATGCCTTCAGAACTGTGATGTCTTTGATATCTATTGTGTGCTGCTGACTGATGGCTCTTTTTAGCCTGGAAAGGTACTTTGTCTTAGCAGGTTTGTGTGGGCTGAGAGTGGAGGCCACGAGCATATTTTGAAGTCGAGGATTTTTAAATTAATATAAGTATCATATCATTAAAGTCACCCTAAAACTTTCTTTGTCCATGCAGGAAATTATTAGATATTATCCTATCTTGGTTCTGGATATTCTTTATTGCTGTTCATTCTCAGAGGCAGTGGATGAGATTTCACACGAGCAAGAGCAGGGACAACAGAATCATTCTCTTGGTGCACAATCTCTTGCATATTTGCTGCAAGGCCCTCCAACTTCTTTTAAAATAAAACACTCAGAAGGAGCAATTCTGGTAATTGTATGACTAATAACTTCATTATCAAAAAGTGGTGTCTTTCTCATGCAACAAATGGAGGCAGTACTACTATCAACACTGGAAATAAGGATTTAGAAAAGGGGAGTTATTTATCCAAGAGAAAAAATAAACTGAAAAGATTAATTTGTGACACATCTTTTTCTTAACCTGCATTATAACCTGTAAACAAACATTAAATACACAACTTGCAAACCAATTCCATATGATCCTGTCCATTTCTTTTACCTCACTAGTAGTACTTAAAGTAATTTTGCATAAGAGGAGACCCACGTTTTGCTCTTAGATTTTAATTATGCCATCTGAAGCGGGAGCAGTGGTTAAGAGAACAGAAGAAAAAAACTGGCTGGGGCAGGAAATGAGATGGTTGTTTGGAATTGCAGGCTCTGAACAGCTCAGCTGGTTAGTGATCAATGCAAGGCCTGGTGGGGAGCTGTTGTCTCTGCAGAACCAGAGAGAAGAACAGAAAAGGCACTGAGCATCCTCACCTGGGCAGTGGGAGGGAGAAGGACTCTGGACCAAACTCCCAGAGCTCAGGAGGAGCCTCCCGAGGTCAGGAGTGAGAAACACTCGGTGCTGCTGCCCACACCAAACCTGAGCTATGAATAGACACCTTCATCCTCTAGGCTTGTCAATCTGTCACCAGGGAAGAAAATAGAAGGGAAAATTAAAAGGTTATGATGTTATCGTCTCCATAAATAGGATTTCAGTCATCCTGGAGAAGTGCTGCGCTTGGATTTTTTTCACTCAGGTTCTGCAGTCTGCTGACATCTCCCTACTGTCACCAGCACCGAGCTTCCTTCTGGGACTGCTAAAGGTCACAGAGCACCAGGGACAGGCAGGGACACCTCCCCTTCAGGGACCACAGGGAAACGTCTTCAGGATTCACATGAAGCAGAAGGAATTGAAACAGCTTTCCTACGTCTCTCTTTGCTGTTGCTGACAACACCAGAACAGCAGTGCCTTGTGTTGTTCAGCATTGCCTCGAGTCCATCAAAGACCAAAGGTTAGTTCCTAAAAAAGGATGTTGCTGCCTGAACCGGGAGCCTGGCTTCTTATATTTCTGAGCTAACACAGGAAACAAAGGATCACAGGGTGCAAGAGCAGAGAAGACAAGTGGAAAACAGTCTGAGGATAAAAGAAAAACAACCAGTGAGTCTCAAATAATACTTCGAGAGCGAAATTAGTAAATGCCACTATCCACTTTACTTGCAAAGACAGAATTCAATGGCATCAACAGAAACTGGAAGAAAATCCTCTGGTGTGAAAGCAAAGTAAGAGACTAATTCAGTCCTCAGGGCACAGGAGGGGATGGCAGTGGGGAGTCTGACCCCGTGAGGTGCCAAATGCCACACAACAGCCTGCAAGGAGTGCTCAGCACTTCCAAGGGTCAAGCCTTTGGCACTCTGGCATTTGAGATTCACTCTCTCTATAGATTAGGATTGATCTCCCCTGCCTCTGGATAAAAAAATAAACAAACTGTAACCTTGAAATTGTCATCCAAACCTGGAGTCCAGCCAGAATAGCAGAGACAGAATCCCCTTGAGAAGCAGAATAGCAACCCCAGAGGTCACTCTTGATGTATCAAACAGAAACAGGGGATTTTGATACAGCAGGGACTTACATCATTTCATTTTTATTCAAAAACTAAAAGTATAATCATATTTTTCCCCCTGAAATGCAGAATTGCGTGCATTTCCCTTTAAACCCAGATACTCAGAGGATACCTTAAATATCCTTTTGGGATTGAAAGCAGTGCAGTTAGAGAAGACAACATCCTTTTCCATGGCAATAGGAGGGTGCTGTACTATCCTCTTTGTTGTTTTGGAGAAGGGGGGGAATTGCCAGCAGCTTCAAAGCAATGGCACCAGTCAACTCTCCAGACAGAGGGATTACAAGTGGTCAAGCTTTTATGGCCCATTGCAAAATAAATGAGTTTGGATTCTTTTTTGCTTTAGGTGAGGCAATATTCTGAGTTAATGAATAAAGAACTCAAGCGTGCTGGAGGTTCTGTTTCCACAAGAGCCTCAAACTCTACTTCAGATTCACTGGAACCGAGGAAAGCAAAGACTGCAGAATAACATCTCAAAGCCACAGAATAATATTTCACATGTTTTTGCTTAAAAGTAGCTCATGGCAATGTGTTCATTGTATCAAATTTCTTTACTTTTAATGGGGCAACACCCAGCAGACTTTAAGCAAATGTGCAGCTGTACAGAGAGATGCACCCTCAGTTCTCCTTGGTTAACTGAATCTAAAACTACAGACATTTGAACTTAAGTCCTGCAGAATATCAGTCTAAATATGAAAGAAAAAAAAAAAAAAAGGCAGGAAAGTAAATGGGAAGCCACAGAATAATATATACATATATATAAAACAGCTCCAAAAAAAGTAAAGTCAGAGGCCNAGGGAGAAGTGCTATATAAATAGGAATAAAGAGAGGCAAGCAAGTGTTTTGAAGGGAAGTGCAAGGAATTTGATTGCTCTATCACTAACTGCATAGGTTACACAGCACACCTACCAGGAATGCATTTTATTATCTAATATTTATCACTTTTGACGGTCACAGGTGTTGCTACTTCAAAAAGATTTTAGCGAACGCCCCTAACTGTGTGACATCTGGATACTGTCACAGCAGTAACAAGAAGTAACTTTTGCCACCAGGCTCTGCTCTGGCAGATGTGGTTTTAGTGCCACTGTTCATTTCCTTCCCTGTTAAAATGCAAAACATTAGCTTTTACTTACAAATAGACATAACCTGTTCTTTTCTACAACATGAAGTTAGTCAGATCCTTCTATACTCTTAGTTCTACAAAAAAATACATTGAATAGGAAAATGTTTTAGAACATTTAGACCACGGAATATTGTGTCAGACTCTTGAGTAATATAAATTAAAGACCATGAAACTGTTAGAATTCCACAATGGTTTGGGTTGGAAGGGACCTTAAAGCTCATCCCATTCCACCCCCTGCCATGGGCAGGGACACCTTCCACCAGCCCAAGTTGCTCCAAGCCCCCTCCAACCTGGCCTTGGGCACTCCCAGGGATGGGGCAGCCACAGCTTCTCTGGGCAACCTGTGCCAGGGCCTCCCCACCTTCATATCTTCCTATATCTGATCTAACTCTGCCCTCTGTCACTTCGAATCCATTCCCCCTTGTCCTGTCACTCCAGGCCCTTGGAAATAGTCTCTCTCCATCTTTCTTGCAGGCTCCCTTCAGGCACTGGAAGGCTGCAATTAGGAAGCTTTCTCTTCTTCAGGCTGAAATGATACCTTTTGTTAAATATTCTTAAAGTTTTTAATAAAAAAGCCTCAGGAAGGAAATACAAAGTTTACTGTAAACCTGCAGAGGGAACCAGCTGCTTTAAGGTAAGGCAGAGTTATCCTCCAAACATTTTGTATTAAATATTTTTCACAAGAGCCCAGAAAATAAAATAAATAAATCGTTGGAAATCTCTTGTTTCTGGAACCCTATAAGTAGCTGAGTAAAATTACCATATTGTGAAGTCCCAGGGAATATCAGTGTCATTGAGCTGCTCAGGCTCCCTGCAGGGCCAGAGGAGCCATGCCCTGGGGAGCACACTGTTTCAGGCAGTTCTTTACCAATTTGTACCTTCTTTTTATCTCTTGCAGAAGGAAACAAAAATACACAAATAAAACCTCAAAACCTATATGAAAAATGTGCTTACTCAAAACAGTTATGTGTGTTAGAGAACTGTCACACAGTTCACAGGTACTGTGGGTTACTATTAAGTGCAGAAAAAGACAATGGAATCAGTAAGTTTATGATTTATGTACAACCTTCTAGAGATCTCAGCAATCCGGGAAGAATAAAGAACAAGAGTGTTATGAAGTCAGAAGAAAATGATAGGACACTTTATGAAACAAAATGCTACAGACTGTATATGACCAAAGATGGACATAAAATTGAATATAGACATTTTTCCGGAAGTGTGAACGTCAAGGATGCAGCAAAATGCCACAGGTCTAGGAAAATTCCAATTTTACATAGAGTGTTAATATCAGTCTGTGTCAGATTAGACAACCTATAGTGACACGGATATAAATTCCATTCTCTGCTCTGAAGGGTTTTTTGCATGTTAAGTGATATAAAGCATTCTACACCTATGCCCAATTCTGCAGGAAATTAAAGCCTATGATTATCACTTGTCTAACAGCATCAATGGAATAAATTAAAGGCTTTGAATAATGGCCAGCATGCTTCTCGACCACATTTCAAACTTTCAGAAAATAATCCATTTTTTGGCAGACCATCTGACAAGTTCACAACTTTAGATCAAGGCTTATATTATGTGTCATCAGTATTCTTTTGTTCATCTCATACCTATCAATTTTTGTTCATCAAAACCCAGGGCTGTTTAAAGTGCAGAAGAAATTTGGCATGTTATGTGGGTCATTTATGGAAATCAAGAACATGATTTAACATTAATATACATAAAAATGACTAGAAATTATGCACCACAAATCCAGATCAGTTTGTGGCTTTTTAAACTCCTTTGTATAACACAAAGCATTTTCTCAGTGTGGGACAGAAAAAATTCAGGTGGAAAAAATATAATTACAAGATAGAAATCTTAGCTTAGTTGAAGCTATGTCGTATATTAATGTTATTCTCAACGCAGCAGGACATTGGTAAATAAGACTTACATCTCTGAATGTTAATTTTTAACGGCAAAAGCTAGCACCTCTGCTTCAAATGCAAACTAACTCCCAGGGGTTTCTGAATTCAGGTAAAATTTACTGCAGAGCTATAGCTCTACCCCATATGGGATGATCCTTGCTTTTATAAAGAGGGAAGCAAAGAATAGGCACTGCATTAAGTGAAAAGAAATGCAAACACCATAGCAAGTTGTTTTCATTATTTGGGAACAGCTGAAAAGACATTTGGAAAATAAGTGTATTTCACTGGAATTAGAATCATAGCATCACAGAGTGGTTTGGATTGGAAGGGACCTTTAAGCTAATCCTGTTCCACCCCCTGCCATGGGCAGGGACACCTTCCACTAGCCCAGGTTGTTCCAAGCCCCATCCAACCTGGCCTTGGACACTTCCAGGGATGGGGCAGCCACAGCTTCTCTGGGCAACCTGTGCCAGGGCCTCCCCACCCTCACAGGGAAGAATTTCTTCCCAATATCCCATCTATCCCTGTCCTCTGTCAGTGTGAAGCCATTCCCCCTTGTCCTGTCACTCCAGTTCCTGATGAACTGCCCCTCTCCAACTTCCCTGTAGCCCCTTCCCACACTGGAAGGTGCTTTGAGGTCTCCACCCAACCTTCTCCTCTCCAAGCTGAACAGCCCCAACTCTCCCATCCTATATCCACCGGGGAGGTGCTCCAGCTCCCTTTATCAACTCGGTGGCCTCCTCTGGACTTTAGCTCCATGTCCTTCTCATATTGGGGGCATCAGAACTGTGCACAGTGCGCCAGGTGGGGTCTCACCTGAGGGGGCAGAGGGTGCCCACACTGTGGGATCAGCCCAGTGCATGGGGAGTTTCTGGGATAGGGCATGTCCAGCCTCTCACCCAGCAGTCCCCAAAGTCCTTCCCCCTCCCAGGGCTGCTCTCAATCACTTCTCTGCCTCACCTTTGCTATTTTTTACAGCAAATGTTAGAGTCTCCCCATTTTGTGATCCAGTTGGCTCTAGACTAGAGTGAGAACAGAGGCCAAACTATAAAAAGAATGCATCAGCAGAGCCCAGGCCTGACTGCCTAACGTGGTGTGGACTAGCCAAGATATTCCTGATCATTAGGGTTTCATGCTGGCACTGTCCTCTGCCACCACTGATTTATCATAATTAGCTTTTGCAGTGATTTTATTTCATGACTAAAATGCAGACTCTCATACAACAATGAAGCAGCACAAAATGAACATAAATCCCAGGCTCCTCCCACCCCACAATTAGGAAGGGTTTCTTCACTTATGAAGTTTTCTAAAGCTAATAGAGTTGAACTTGGACACAGCACAGTGTGTATCATACCGGGGACAGTGGCCTAACATTCATTCTGTTGTCTCATTTCACCCTTTCAAAACACAGCCAAGTTGCTCCCTTGATTTTCTTTGTATTTAGCTCTCTCTGGAACATTAAAAAGCCTTGAGTGGGGGATGACACAAACCACAAAAAAATAACAATCCATTTGCTCAATGCATTCAGGAGGGTTTTTTTAGTCCTGTGTTATTGCTCCTTCCAGGCTTCCACAGCACATCAATCTCCTACAGCATTTATTCCTTGTGTGTAACCAGCTCTGGCATTATAGGATTTTTCTTTTGCATCATCACCACAAAGGAAACCTCCAAAACGAAAATAATGCTTTATAAAGGCACCAACACATAGGTTTAAAACACTTTACTGGGGGAACACATGAGGAAGCTGCAGACGATGTTCAAGCGCCTGAGAGCTGTGACTGAGCCAACAGGAAACCCTGACTGTTCGCTGAATAGTCAAGAACAACCGAAGATAAACTCCCCAGTTGTTTAGATTTCAGATATGGCTCTTCCCTACAGAGCCCTATTGCTCAAACCCTGCCCAGGAATATGCACCTGGGGTTTTACAGCCCCTCATGCCATCTGCACTGCTTGGCCCTGCTCCCTTCCCTCCCCACACCATCAACACGCAGTGCCACATTCCCAGATGTGGGAACATCTGACTGTACCTCACTCTCCGGAACTGGGTGCCAACAGCCAGTACCATGGGGAAAAATGAATGGCTGAGGTGCTGCACTGCGACTGCAGCTGACTGGGGCTGCAGCCTGACCTGCTGGCACTTGTGCCCCGGCTGCCTAAATAAAATGCCTCTCGCTTTGCAGCTTTGCATTAGAAGCGTAGCTCAAACATTACCCTTGTCCAAAAAGGATCTCTGCTGCAGCAAAGCTTCGGGCTGTTGTGTGACTGTCAGGGAACTGCAAACAGCCTTTGCAATACCGCTGTTACCTCAGTGCCGCCAAAGCAGCCCCAGGGCCGGCCAGAGGCTCAGAGACCCCCCCGGGCCGGAGGGTGACACTGAGCATCGCCGCGACAGCCGCGGGCAGCCCCGACCTGCCACCGCCGCGATTAACGCAACATCAATGCGTGCTGAAGCAGGATGACAAACAGGTTCTGGAACGAAACTGTGCTGCTCCCACCTCCCCATTCGTCGCGATGAAACCGGGATCGCCCTGCCACCTCGTGGGGGGGACCGGGGTGCGCTGGGGAGCCGCTCCCGCCCCGCCCGGGTGGTCCCTGCTCCCGGACCGCGGTGCAAACAAAGCTCGGGCAGCGCTGCCGCTGCTCTTTGGTGCTGCTCCCTCGAGGGCTTTTGGAACACTGAGCCTCTGATGTGACGCGCTGGACGGGCACGTCTGCCCTTTCTCCCCTTTCTCCTTGGCATCAGAGCGTGCCTGCGGACACAAGGCTAAATTCAGATAAAACTGTAAAGACTCTCTAATCCTGCTAATGTCCAAATCAATGGCTCTGCCACGAACTTCCCTGGGAATGAAGTCGGCGGTTGAAACAACTTTTACTGAAAATATGTCTCATCAATAAACAAAAGAATTAAGAACAAACACGTGGAGCAGTGATTCAGATTTGCAAATCCGTGCGTGTGGTGGGGTGTGTGCCCTATACCCTCCTCACACACAGCGCCTCCAGTTCACAGACTAGTGAATTATTGCCCCAAATAAAGGAAGAAAATGAAAAACGTGGCAAAACTCTTTCCAAGGGACAGTGTAATGAGATTCCAGCAACTTATTTTCTGCTCCTTACTTCCCTTGATTGAACTCTTCCTATTTCCTGATACACCCCAATTCAGACTCTGGTTCTCCAAGCCTCAAAAGTCTAAATCCAGGACCAGTGTGTAGAAGATAAGTTACATATCTTGAAATATCTATTGAAGTTAGTTTTATCTTTGTAACCCAGTATATGTTATTTACTGCCAAAGTGAATCCTCTTTGGACTGCGTTCTTATGGATTAGGTATTGATGAAGTTCATTTTGATAAGACAAAGAGCTTTTTCCGTTGCTGGAAAGAGTGTTACACTTTCAATCTTCCCAAAGAATGCAAAAAATATGGAAATTCAATTATAAATGCTGGAAAAAAAAATAAAAATAATTAAATAAAAGTTATAAAAGTGATATGGCAAATAGATTATTTTCCTGGATATATTTGCTGTGAGCATTTTGAAAAAATCTGTAGTTTTAATATCATGTTAAATTGGATAAAGACATAAATTTCCTCAAGGAACAAATACAGTTGGAATTTTCCTTAAATGTTAGCTGTGAGGGGATATAGAGAGAAAGAGAATAAAAACACCACAAATACTCACTATTTCCTCCAAATGTTATATACCTGAGTTTTTGGATTCGCAATCACGAGACATCACCGTGTCTTCGCAAAAACTACAGTTTTATTCTGATTTTCACTACTGCTCTTTAAACTTCTAATTTTCTGATGCAATATGTAAAGCCCATTTCCTTCAACATGTGCCATATAGAAGATGGAGGGAAACCATCCACAATAAGACTATAGCTCTGGTTTTTCATCTTGTTCTGTAACAGCGAAATGTGTTAGCAAGAACTAACTGCAGGCTGCTTCACTGGCTCTCTTTTATCTAGTTTTCTGTTTAGGTTTTGTTGAAATCAACACCTTCTATCAGGGTAAGAATTCCTGTTTCGTTTGTTTGCTCATTAAGAACAAGAAAGTGCATATTCCAGAAAGGCTTGATGCACAGACGAAGCTGTCAAGAGCAATGTGAATTCTAACAGAGTCGTTCCTCAAATGTGATAATTACTGTTTATTTTATAGGCTTACACATGACATCCCATTATTAAAGTAACTCCCACTTCAGCTTTTATTATTACCCACACTTTTCAATCTCTTATCGACCCCAAGCAAAACTGTATTTTTCTGCACGGCAACGACAAAAAGCTAACACTCAACGTTTGCTTTACCAGGAATTATTCTCCAAGCTCCTTCCACATTTTAGAAGGTGCCTCATTTGAAAATACTGATGGCATCCATTAGGGATTGAAACTGCCCTTTACAATAGACCGGATAAATCAAAGTGTAGGGAGAACCAGTAGGACTTTCAGAAGCATTTGGAGCTGGTCCAGCTGAGTTCCCATACGGATCAATGTGGAGTTTAACATCACTCTCCAGGACAATAGCAATCAGAAGGGAAGAGCCACGTAGCTACTCCGTGCAGAATTCCATGCCATCACACTGGATAATTATGGGGACTCCACAGACCTCCCAAAAATCTATGCCTGGCACATCTGGGCCAGCCCAAGGTCTGCTACAGAAACACAGTGTGTAACCTTTGTCAGCGCTCCATGCAAGCAGACGGCAGGGGGTCAGAGGTTTTGGCTGCAGATCTTCTTCCCACATGCATCATTGCTATCTCCCTTACTACTTATTCTCCCCTGAGTATGAAGTGATGACCTGTCACAGTTTGGTTTAAAACAGTGTTATCCTGGCTGAAGTTTACTACTGCAACACAACTGTACCACCACCTACACGCTGAGAACACGCAGCCATCGAACCTCTTCAAACCACCAGGAGCACAGGGCACTCTTTCCTGTGTTCATGTCAAGGGATCTGTCATGTAGTACCATGGCAGGAGAGAAGGAAGGAGGAAAAAAGAAAAAGAGTATCCAAGTGTTGAAATTGCCAAATCCAGAGTAAATTAAAAACCCAATAACGACAACGCTAGGAAGAATCTCTAGCAGGAAGGAAAAAAAGAGGGGAAATGGAAATCCTGTAGATTGGGTAAGAGAGGAAGAATCACGGGGGTGTGCAGGGCCCAGAGTTGGACTTGATGATCATTGTGGGTCCCTTCCAACTCAGGATATTCTATGATAACCTGAAAAGGCCCAGCAGTGATTAACTACAGGAGCAGAGCAGAAGAGGACATGCTGGGTTGTGTCCAGCGGAAAGCAAGCAAGGAAAGAGTTCAAAACGAGCAGAAAAGTCAAAGGAAGTAGAACAGAGACCACACCTGAGCTTTGACAAAAGGAAAGGAGATGAGACCAGAGTCTTAGAGACCTTGAGATCTCACCTGACCTGTGAAATAAGTGTTCTTTTTGGTTACATGAATGGTAGGTTTTTGATCATATATGCTTTTAGAGATGCAGTGTCATGGCAAAGCACACTAGAAAACATCAAAATATAGTAAGTTTGGCAGAAAACATGGGATTTTAGGGGATTTTCCCTGGAAAACTTCAAGAAAGCACAGCTGACTATTGAGATCTATTGAAGGTTCTAACAGCAAAGGCAGCACACATAGACCACACAACTAACCTAAGATTTACCTGAAAGGAGCCTGCAAGGAACATAGAGAGAGACAACTGGGGTCTAGAGGGACAGGAAAAGAGGGAATGGCTCCACACTGACAGGGGGCAAGGATATTTGGAAGAAATCCAACCCTGGGAGGGTGGGGAGGCCCNCAACTAACCTAAGATTTACCTGAAAGGAACCTGCAAGGAACATAGAGACAACTGAGAAGGGTCTAGAGGGACAGGAAAAGAGGGAATGGCTCCACACTGACAGGGGGCAAGGATATTTGGAAGAAATCCAACCCTGGGAGGGTGGGGAGGCCCTGGCCCAGGTTGCCCAGAGAAGCTGTGGCTGCCCCATCCCTGCAAGTGTCCAAGGCCAGGCTGGACAGGGCTTGGAGCAACCTGGGCTGGTGGAAGGTGTCCCTGCCCATGGCAGGGGGTGGAACTGGGTGAGCTTTAAGATCTCTTCCAACACAAACCATTCTGGGAGTCTTTGATTTCTGCTTCATGCCTAAAATTTGGATAAATGTACCACTGTGTGTGGATGTTCAGATTTTCTTGTAGTGTCAAAGTTCCTGAGCAAAGGAATAATAATGAATATAAAAAACCTACACACTAAGCTGAAGAAATAAATCCTGCGAAAGTTTGCTACAAAAACCAGGAGTGGGGGAGATGACCAGCATTCAGTCACTGATTTTTAGTTGACTCCTTTGTTTTTTTCCTTCTTTTTATGGATTTCTCTGCTGCACTTGCTTTGTTGGTCTTTCAGACTAGTCGGTTTTGCTGAGCGTTTTCAGTAATTGAAAGTCATACTAGAATTTTTAACAATGTTAATTTTTACTTAAATAACAGGGTTTCTTTGTTTGAATTACTATAATTATATTCAATGTCTTTATTGTGATCTAACTCCCAGATGGCTCTGATGAAGAAATAGAAAAACTACTATAATATATAGGCATATAAATTAACAGTAAATCTGTTACTGTTTACGTGGTTGAAGGCTTCTTTTTCCCCAAAATAAAATGCAGTATCCTCAAAACTAGCTGCCACATTCTGTGATACAGAAGAAAGCAGAGATTTGTAAACCCTTAAAAAGCACTTTTGATGTCTAGGTTTTTATATTCCTTTGATCAGAGATTAGTTGCTAAAAATGCAGAAAAAGGATCACTTGCTGATACACAATGAACTTTAAGAACTAATGTGGAAAAAAAAGTCTCTAAAATATCAGATTTATAGGCCACCACAGCTGAAATTGAACCCAATTTTAAGCATGAACACATAGAACACAATCTATAATTTCACCTAAAACATTTCCTAAGTGATTTTTTTTATTTAACTGAAGGGAATAAGACAAACAGCTCTCAAATGAGCATTGGCATGTTCTACTATGATTTTCATTATACCATTGAATTCTACTGTTTCAGGAGAGGTGTCAAATAGAACTTATTTTTCACCAAAAATGGCAAGTGTAACAAAATTCAGAATAGGATATAACACCCATCTCCTACTGCACTTGTCAGATTGCATTGTCAGACACACTGGATTCTGAAAAGTAACACAGAAATGGCAAGAATATACCACTTTTAGTCTTAGTTCTGCATTTCCTAATTTATTTTGGAAGTAGGTAGGGTTTTTTTAAGCAAGACATCCATATCAAGAAATTGTAAAGTCCACTGATTGAAGGCTGGGTTATATTGATTTTTCTGAATTATTTCCACTCTATTTTATATAGTTATGCATTAAGTAAGGATACATGTGCATCTCACAGAAAGGTATTTTATATTTATTTTATAGATTTATTTATATATTTATATACCTTTATATTTAAAGGTATTTTAGAGCTACATCATGTACACTTTGGCAGGGAAAAAGACCTGCCTGGTTAAACAGAGAACTTAGGCTGAACCCCTGGAAGGTACCTTGAATACAAGGATGTTTTTAGGTTATGGAAGAAGAAAATTAGAAGGGTCAAAGCCAAAACTCAAACTTAATTTGGAAACTGCAGCTAAAGGCAACAAAAAAGTTTTTGTAAATACAGTGGTAAGAAAAGGAGGGCTCAGGCAAGTCTCCATCCTCTGCTGGATGCAGAGGGCAGCAGTGTCAGGGCACGAGGAAAAGGCTGAGGTACTTTTGCCTAAGTCTTTCATACCAAACCTACTGAAGTTGAAATCAGGATGCCCAGCTCCCAGGGCTGGAATTTTGTGCCAGGGAGCTGAGTGAAGCCCTCATAGGATCATGGAATGGTCTGGATTAGAAGAGATCTTAAAGATCATCTCATTCCAACCCCCCATAGTCCAGGAGGAAATAGTTGTGACCTGCTGTGTCTGTTAGACACCCACGGGTCTCTGGGCCCAGGGGGGATGGACCCAACAGTACTGAGGGAGGGGACAGAGGATGGAGCAGGCTCTGCTCGGGGGGCCCAGCAATGGCACAGCAGGAACGGGCAGGAACTGATGCCCAGGAAGTTCCACCTGGACAGGAGGAAAAGCTTCTTGGCTGTGCAGTGACCCAGCACTGAACAGGCTGCACAAGGAGGGTGTGGAATCTCCCTGACTGGAGATATTCCAGAACCCTCTGGACACACTCCTGTGCCATGTGCTCTGGGGTGGCCCTGCTGGAGCAGGGAGGTGGGACCAGATGAGCCACTGTGGGCCCTTCTGTTCTGTGATCACACAGAATCTCACAAGATGGTTTGGGTTGGAAGGGACCTTGGAGCTCATCTTGTTTCAAACCCCTGCCATGGGCAGGAACACCTTCCAACAGACCAGGTTGCTCCAAGCCCTGTCCAACCTGGCCTTGAACACTTTGAGGGATGGGGAGTCCACAACCTCTCTGGGCAACCTGTGCAAGAGTCCAAACTGAAAATCAGAGAAAGACCAAGAAAAACCACAGACCTCTGACTTCTGATACGGGGCTGCAGAGCAGGTCAGGGCGGTGTTCACATCTCACTAATGGTGTTATTTTCTCAAGTGGATCTCATCCAGTCTGAGTTCAGTGATGCTGCCCCCCACATCATCACCTTGCTAGCTTGGCATCCAACTTCACACAGCATGACAAGGCAACATTTTTATGAACAAGCCTAATGTCTGTGATCTGCCTTCATATGAGATTAGTTTCTTCCCAAATGCCTGTTATTCCAGTTGTTAAATTACTCTAAGTCATGCTCCAAGGCATGTATAGTATACTACAATCAAACAGGAACAACACTTCGCATATCATTAAATGCCAAATTCTTTCTGCCACTCTGGAAGCAGAACTGCAGCCAGAAATGTCTGCTTTCTATGCTTCTTTGTAATTCCAATTGCCAAGTGAACACAGGCTGGGGAAGCAGTTCTGCCAAGTGTCAGCGCTGCGTTAATATTGTTATTATTCTCTGGGAGTGAAGTATATAATGCTATTTTCTCCAAAGGCATTATTGATACCAAGGATTAGCATTACAATTTGTATAATTATTGCAGTGCCCACAGGACTTTATGTCATCAAATATTTATACAGCTTGGAATAGTTGAGTGCAAATGATTTTAGATGCCTTGCTGGACCTTTGGAAGGAAAAAGTGATCGGATCAGGTAGCTAATTCAAAGGAAAAGCATATTACAGTATTGTCCCAGGATTCTCAAGAGATATTTTGTCTCAAGATAACCTTGAAATCTCTTCACACTACTTTTTTTAATCAAGGGCCTTCATCTTCTGGGTTTTTTTTCTCCTAAGAACCCATGTAATTTCAAGCATCCAGTGTCCCCTTCTCACTTCATGGTCGGTCCCTTCAGTAGCCAGTGTTTGGTTTGTCTGCTTCAGGCCTCCATCCCACATACCTCTTCTGCACAAAACAGCACATAATGCCCTGTTGTCCAGCTGATCCTGTCTCTGCTTTGCTATTTTTTTTTTTTTACTAATGCCTGAAGGAGGATTGCTTATCAAAAATACAGTTTCATTCTAAAATATACACTGTAAGATATTTCTAAATTAGGAACATATGAATGCAGTTTGTTCAAAACTCTACGTAATTGGAAGTCAAAGGCAAATGTCCCATTTCTGTTTTTAAAGAGACATGAGGCAGTGCCTTCACATTTACAAGGCTGCAAGACCAAGACAGATTTTCAAACAAAGACATACGCAGGCCAAAAATCACATGCTTATAAATGACATACTTGGAGGCTGGCTTCACACCGACAGAGTAGGTTTATGTGGGATATTTGGACGAACTTCTTGGCTGGCACAGGTTGCCCAGAGAAGCTGTGGCTGCCCCATCCCTGCAAGTGTCCAAGGCCAGGTTAGACAGGGCTTGGAGCACCCTGGGCTAGTGGGAGGTGTCCCTGCCCATGGCAGAGGGGGGAATGAGATGGTTTTAAAGTCCTTTCCAACCCAAACCCATCTATGATTCCATGGTTCTATGATTTTTTGAAGCAACTAATAACTATTGAACTAACTCTGCTGCAAAAACCTCTACTGAATGACTGATTTTTATAAAGCTGAAACCTCTGGAAATCCCAAAAGCAAGATGACTATCACAGAACAGTCCTATATCAGAAACAGTCAAAAACTTGATTATGTAAAATGGCATAAGCCCTTTTGCTTTTTACACGAATAACATTGCTTCATCTGTTATCTCAGGTTAGACCATGGCTAAAACAAAAAAACCCTCAGTCTCATGATGCTGAGTCTCAGTAAGTTGGACCTGGTGGCACAGAGAGCAAGTGAGACATTTAGAAAGAGTGAAGTTATTCTCACTATGTAATGTATGGTGTTTAATCACAGTTGTGATGCAAACTGAAAGTAGTGTGCAATAGTTAAGCACTAATAGAATAAATCTGTCTTAATTCGGTCTTGAACTACATTTGAGAGTGTTTAAATAGATAATTTTGAAAAGATCAAGAGCAAGGCCTTGTAAGTAACACTCCATTAGAGATAAAACAATTAGCAAGTTAGCAAGACACCACACAACTACAATTTCAATATCGGCATTGTAGGACAAACAAGGGTAGGGGCATTAACAACACCCTGCATTAAGATTGAAAAAATTTCTATTTTCATTTTTCATTGTGTTCTATTTGGTCTCCTATCACAGTAAGTGCAGATAACATTATTTCTACAATTATCTAGAGTGTGACAAAAGCCTGTCTTTTCATTCTGTAATTAGAAAAAGGTTTGCACATTAAGAAAATCCAGATGTAGCATATGCTGCCTTCTATTTTCACCTTTCCCTCCCCTCAAAGTATAGACTATTCATAACGAAAACCCTGGCACTGGAACCATTGTAATAGAAGCAGTGTTATGCTCTTCAAAAACAGGATTAAAAAAACATGAGGGAGAGGGTGGCACACGTTCTCTCTTCTGCCAAGCGGTTCCTATTCAAAACAGATCAGGGCTTTGATGAATATTTCCATGGAAGATAATGGGACTGGAAGTCACTTTGGAAGCAGCACAAAGGCTCCAGTGAGGTCAAATCAAATTAACTGAAGCAGAGAAGCTGACCCAGAGTTTTACCACACTGAAATATTGTCTGTGCCACGAAGTTCAGGCCATTGATTTAATTTTAGGCAAACATCTATCCTTCCACCCCAAGGCATCTCATAGATACCCTTCAACTAAATTATGTCATTAAAAGCAACCACTAAATAAGGAGAGGATCACTAGTTTCTAGCTCAATTCTCCTTTTAGCTTGTCTTAACCAAAGTTGTATCACAGTAATTGCAAATGACTTTACTATCATTAACATCACTAAACTTCATGGAGAAAGCAGTCTGCAGGGACATTAAAATAAAATCAACTATGCAAAATTAAAAGACTCAACAACTCTTCTTTAAGGCAGTGTGATACTAATTAACATCAATTGCTTTCTGGTTGAGGATTTCTCTTGGCTGTGTAAATCAGGGGAGATGCTACTTTGTGACTTAAAGCAGACAAATCAGGGAAAGAAGGGGAAAAAAACCACCAAACCTACGCTCCAACAAAACCTGGTAAACAACACAGTTCAGTGAAAACGTGTTGAAATGCAAACCCTTCTCAGCCAGGAGACAAGATTTACCCAAAACCCTTGGTGTCACATGATAGTGACACAGGAAAGAACCGAAATTTCAGAACAGTCTTCTGGGTGAACCCCTGCAGTACCAGCCTGGCTTTGGATGAAGGCTTTCCTCCCTGCTCTTGGGTTTGGCTGCTCCTTGCACGTGTGTCAAGATCTTTGCCCTTCTTTCTACAGCTGATGTTGTGCTGCCTGTACAACGAATGCAGAGAGCTTGGAAATAACCAACACCAAGGAAAATTGTATGGGCTGCACTTTCCCTGTCTTAATATCCTTCTTGGGACAGGAGAAATAGCAGGTTTATATTTTTATGAGAAAATGTACTGCCATTATTTGAAAGGATTAAGTTTCATGCTTAAGGAATCACGTTTAAACTTATTTTTCATAACTGCAAACCTGATTTTTACCCTGTTTTAGGAACATCTGGCTCTCTTGAATTTCTTATTGCATCTTCTGCCTATTAAAAAAAGAATAGTGACTATGCAAAAAGCAAAGGGACACTTCTGGAAATCCAGAGTACCAAACCAGCAGAGAGAATGACCCACCAGAAACAAAACCATAATTCAGACTGTACAGAAGGTTCTGTACAGAAGGTTCTTACTCCAGAGGAACAAGAACTACGAAAAGAGTCTCAGAGTTAATATTAGCTAAACCAATTTTATGGAGAATTATGATCATTATAATGATCAAGTCGTTATTTAAATTACTTCCTTCAAGTACAGAAACAAATATGGGACTTCTCTAAAAGTAAAGAGTTGTGTTTATTTGGGGGGGGGGTGTACATTTTTAGTAACTCATTGAGTGGGTGCAGTAAAGTTCTTCAATTAACAGCAAAACTGAGCCTTTAGACTAAGCTATCCTTATGAGATGCATCCCTGTCAGACTAAACTGTTCTGACTTTAGCAGGTGGGGTTTCTTTGTTTTTAGCTCTTCACATAAATAAAGCAAACAATTATCATGTGGAAGATATGAAGGAAACAATTTCCAGTAAGTACTTCTAGTTAAGTAGCTGGGTTATGGAGATTCTTTAAATTTAGGGCCCACAACACTTAGATCTCGCATTAGAAAAGAGAAAAAGGGGGAAAATATTTATGTAATAGTGTATTGTCAAAGAAAGGATATTTAGACATTTTCATTTCTTAAGTGCAGCACTGAACATCACCAATAGCCTGTTATTTTAGAAAAGCAAGTATTTCTTGGAATAACAGCTAGATAACCAAAATGCTTAACTGGCTGAGGCTGTATAATCTCCAGGAGATTGACTCAGGTTAAATTCTGACACCCTTTACCAGCCTCTTGACAATAACACTGCTGTCAGTGGGATTCTGAAACCAGTGCTGAAGCCTGGGCTGCTGCTCCTCTCAGAGCAGAAACCACAACCACATTTTGTAAAGAACCATCTTTTGTTGTTGATGTGAAACTCTTGAAAAGGCAACCAAAGCCTAACAAACACTCACCTAAATATGGAGGCAGCCTTTATGAGGTGTCAGCTCTGACATACCACAATTTGGTAGCTGGACAGAGCCAACCCTATAGAACACAATACAGGGCCCTCACAAATGCAAACCAACATTTGTTTCTGCCAGGAAAGGTTGGACTGGGTGATCCTCGAGGTCCCTTCTGATCCTAATTTAGCACTTCCATTGCATCAGTATGGAAATGGGTCCATTAGAAGAAGGGGAGTTCGTCTTTTGGTAGGTGGTCTGCCAAAACAACGATCAGGGAGGTATTTAAAGCTGACCCAAACAGGTGTGAATGACACCTTCTGCCCACCCAACCAGGGGAAAGGAGAGTCCTTCTGTCTCCAAGAACTCCGAGTCCTGTTTGCACCACCCCATACTGAACTCAGACACACCTCAAAGCCAACCTTGCTCAGTCCACTTCACTCCTAAAATTCCCCTTGCTCATCATAAACTCCTCTGACATTCAATATGTCTCTTGTCCTAAAACTGTGCACCTTCAAGCTTTTGCCAACCCCCTCTGCAAAAGAAACAGCTTTTCTTTCCTGTCTCCTCCCCAGTGTACCCTTCCCAGCCACTGAAAAAAAAAAAAATTAGTAGAGAGCTGCAGTCTTCTCTTACTTCAGGAAATAAAAGAGCTCAGAAGAAAGATGTACAACTAGAACAGCAGTCCCAAAAGGCTAGATTTTTCCGATTCATATCTGCAGAAAAGGCAACAACTGAAGCTTGAAAGAGTTGCAAGACTAAGACAAGAGCTGAGCTGAAAGCAGCCAACTCCAGCCTCCTCAGGCATCAGTTTGATTTGTCCTCCCATCCTAGATTCCAGCTCTGCTCACGCTTGAGCCTGTTCTGTGTAACTCTGAGCTTCACTTGTTCTCTACCAGCAATATCATTTCTTGAGACTCTACTAGTTCCTAATGATGTGGAATATAACATGTCACTGCTGAATGCAGTTCAGAAATATGCAAAAGAGAAAATGCCAAACTTTGAAAGAAAATCCTGCCTTAGCACACTATTAGACTAATCATGTGAAAATGTTTATTTGCTATGAAGTCACAGTTATTAAATAAATTGGTCCATTCTGCAGTGCCACAGTACTCTTACATGGCGTAGCAAGATTTCTTTAAAATTATGTTGAAGAAGATACATTCAGCTAACGAAATTAATGAGCTTTAATACTCCCTTGAAGTACAGGTTTTCAGCACAAATTTGCTTCATTATCACAGCTCTGTAAACCTTGTAATGCTTAATGGTCACTGATCCTGCCCAGAACACAGTGAAACATGGCAAAAGTTTAATTGTACATGCACCTACATTTTAAAGCAAATAAGGCCGTCTTCAAGGCTATTAATATAACAGATGCCTTTTATAATTAAAGGGATAATGTCCAAAGATTAGCTGGAAAGTATTTTAATTAAAGTTAGTAAATTACTGTTGAAGTCATCATTACATGGAAACTCAATTAAAATTAGATCCTTAATTCTGCAACAGCTCAGCGACAACAGTAAGTTTCCCCACATTTATGTCACATCTAGAACTCCACCTCACATGCTGAAGCACCTCATTTGGTACAAGTTTTCTTCATGTGCTTAATACATACTTTATTGTACACCAAGTCTGGTGCACTGTTAAACGGACTTTATTTTTCTCCCTGCTGTTCTCAAGTAGAAGACTTTTTGCAATCTCATCCCCAAAGAGTAGCATTCACATAACAAGTAATTTTAATGAGTTTATAAAAATATAGTCACAGAAAATGCAGCATTAGCCCTGGAAAACACTTTCTATGGGCACCATCTGAATGAATGGGCAAAGAGGCACAGGAGGACTCAATAACTTCTCTTGAATGCATCAGCAGAACAAATACAAATCCATTACAGGAAGTCTATCTGAAAGTGCATTTCAATAGCTCAATTTAGTAAAGGTTTACAAGGTCTTGGGATGGCACAAAGTGACTCTGGCAAGTAGTTAACATAACTAATTATAAGAACACATTTTTTCTTCTTAACAGAGAAAGGATTAAGGTCATCTATTCTTTTTTATATTGAACTAAGTAAGAGCGTACATTTTCAGTCTACTCTGTCAAGTTTTATGAGACATCAGACTCCATTTCTCCAGTTTGCTCTCTGTGTCACTAAGATATCTATTCAACACATTTCAGACTGTTCACAGACCCAAAAAGGTCAGTCAAACCCAAAGTTTAAGCAAACACTTGCACAGATGTTGCCTTTGGAACAATACAGTGAAGTCCTTGAACGAATAGGAACAGTCTGCCTGCCCATTGTTCACCAGAAGCCTAAAATTAGATTTGTAGCTGGTTCCCCTCAGGAAGCAGTAAATGCCCACATTTTTGTGCTATTAGTCAGGAGAAGGGTTTAGTGCAGTAATCACACACGTGTGCAGCAGTGGCAGAGGAGCTGGGGAACTTAGAGATGAAGATATTTTACTTTGCTGTCTAGAAACCCCCAAAGAACAGGTTTCTAGTTTAAGAAAGTAAAATTAAAAGCAGGCAAAGAGACCACAGCTGGTGTTGGGCCTGAACTGGGGTGAAGAGAGGGAAAACAGCCAAGCTGTCGAGTTCCTCCTATAATGCAAATGCTGCTGCTGAGGGCAAAAGGCCAAGACCTTCCATCTCCAGCCCCGAAGTTTCTAAGTTCTACTCTACCCAAGTTCCACCATGCCCTAGTCATGTGTTGGTTGTCCTCTCTCCCTCTAAGGAAGGGTGGCCTGATATTACAAGCATTGATACCAGTAATATACACCCTGTTGCAAACAACTGCTGCAATTCCACACTGCTGCAAGAGGCAACGTTCTTTGTAGGCAGCTTTCAAAACCACGACAAGCTATTTGTGGCAACTCTTTTATATTTCACTCCTATGATAACATTCAGCACACTGAGCCACTCACTGCACATTTATCCTTTTGGGGCTGGTACTACAGAGTCTGTTACAAGCACTCGGATCCTACACAGACTGGACAAGCCAGAGATCACTCTTGTCAATATTTGGCTTTTACTAACAGAGTCACCATTACACCTGCACTAGATATTTGGTATTGAACTACACAAAAGAGAGCCCAAACCACAGTAAACTTTGATTTGCTGGAAGGGTCGGCTATGATGGCTTTTATGGCATGTGGATACTGCACAGTTCCCAGGTGTCTGGGAACAGTTTCACTGAGAAAGTATCCCTTACCTGACTGAATTCATTTGAACATGCAGTTTTCATGTGGCAGACCTTTTGAACTCCAGTAACAGCAGGGAGTATTTTCATTAGTTGCTGTGTTAATTCACCATAAGTCAACAAAGTTTAAATCTGTTAACTCAGCATTCTGGTGTGTGTGCTGCTGGTCAGGCAAACTGTGCTTTCTGTATCAGCTCATAGTTGCTATAATGTGGATAGAGACTTGAAATGGTGATCAGAGGGATGGAGCAGCTCGGCTGTGAGGAAAGGCTCAGAGAATTGGGATTGTGATTATTCAGCCTGGAGAACAGAAGCTTTGGGGTGACCTAATTGTGGCCCTGCAGTGCCTGAAGGGAGCCTGCAAGGAACATGGAGAGAGACTCTTGAGAGGGGCCTGGAGGGACAGGACAAGGGGGAATGGCTCCACACTGACAGAGAGTAGGGTTAGATGGAATATTAGGAAGAAATCCTGCCCTGTGAGGGTGGGGAGGCCCTGGCACAGGTTGCCCAGAGAAGCTGTGGTTGCCCCTGGATCCCTGGAAGTGTCCAAGGCCAGGCTGGACTGGGCTTGGAGTAACCTGAGCTGGTGGAAGGCGTCCCTGCCCAGGTGGAACTGGATGATCTTTAAGGTCCTTTCCAAATCAAACTGTTCTATGATTCTATGAAATGTGTCTTTTAAGAATAAATTGATGCACTGCTTATCAATTCACCGTCTAAATTAGAATTACTGTTTCTGTAGTGGTGGGGAAAGCCCGGGTTAGGCTGTCAGAGCTGGCTGACAAATGCAATTCCCTTCAAGACAGCAGAGTTTACTGCATGGCTTGCACATCCATGGAACAAAACCTCCTATTGAGTCAAAAGCTGAGATATACCACAGAGATGAGCATATATCTAAATGCAGTGTCTGAAGTGTTATTGATTTTCATAGCCAGTCAGAATATGTTCCACAAAATCACTGCCTTTTCACTGGTTTTGACCAGCTCTGTTGACTCCACTTACAAGGGTGTCTTTCAAAAAAAGTGTTTAGTGGGGATACAAGAAGGAATCCACCAGGAAACAGCACACATTAAAACTGCTGCAATAAAGAAAACTTAATGGCACCGGCAATGCTGAAACTGCCTTTCTAGTTTGTTTGCTGCAGTCTTAAAATATATATTGAAAACTTAAAACTGCCCTTCCCCACCAACTCCGCAGTGAATCTATTTTCTTTTTGTAACTAGGCTTGCTTGGATAATTCTTACAAGCATTTTTAACCTTTTTGCTACTGAGGCTTCTGCCCATACCTTAGGCATAGAATTCTCAATTATCCAGAAACTTAAGAATTTTTACCGGTTTGATCTCATCTCATGTGATCTACTTCTTGCTTTTTCAATAGCAGGGTACTAATTAGCACTTAACATTTACTTAATACATTCTATTACAGCAAAATGAATTAGGATCTTTATTAACCTGAACTGAGAAATTATGATATTGTCTATTCAATGACTGGGTATATTCACTGCATTTGTATTGTGTTGGTTTTCTTAGGATTCTACTGTATTTTCCTCATGCTGGGATAATGAGTCTACTAAATTGCTATCTGCAATAAATTTCTTGTGAAATGGTTCAGTTTCCTTTTTCCACTCTTTCATTTTCTGCTTTGAATAGAGAACCCTATAGTGAGATAGAGATTGCAAAGAAAAAACAATTCACAGAAGGAAAATCACTAGAGAGTTTGGAAGAGGATAAAACCAAAAGGTTCAAGGATTACAAATGCACCAGCTGGTCATTTCAGTTGTATTCACATCAAGTCTTATTCTGAAATGCGTGTGATAAGTTTGTTAATAATGTCATTAGCTTTCATATAATTTTTTTGCCTCTGCATCTGACTGCTCTGCCCAACTGGTGCCTTTTGTCAGGGGCACATCACCCTTTCCACAATGACCCAATTCTTCCCTGTCAAGACTCTCTCAGTCTCTTGTTTACCCACCAGCCATTTCTTTTCTATTTTGGGAAGAAACCACTACACCTCCTGGTTTCTTTTATTCTCACCCTTCAAAGCAGGACTATTTTCTTGAATCTTTGGCAGTAACTCTTCCCCAGAGTCACAAAACAAATCAATGTGAGTTTTACTTTGGCAACTTGAGATTTTTTGTTTTTTTTTACCCTCTAAGTATAATCTCAATGACTACAAGGTATAGTGCCTAACTCCTTCAGAGGAAGAAATAAGCCTTTCAAAGCATTCTCTTCCACACTTGGGTCATGGCAAGATCAGCAAGACAGTCAGTGGTGGCAGAGACTAACTGGTAGAACATCTCTGCAGCTGACTAAGTGCAAAGACCTGACATTAAATAAAACAATGTTCTGACAAAGACCAAACAAAAGAATAAGCTCCAAGAATTTCTCTTTATTATCCTGTTAACCCACAAGAACCAATTCTTTTGCCAAATGTCACAGAATCTATGGATTTACAGCCAATTGTCTCATGTAGTCCTTATTTCTTTCAAATTCAGTTCCATTCAAGTCAGCTTTGTAGCTACAACATTGCCTTAAGTGCAAAGAGATACAGAAAAGTGGCTTTTTATAAAGGTGTTCCCCCCACATACACACTGTTTTTTTCCTTTTCTTTATTTGAACAGCAAACTATTGAGTCCAGCTGAACTACTGATCATACTGACAGTTACCTTCATGAGAAAAATGCCCCCAAATGAGTGTTTGAGCCAGTGTTTGGGCTCTCAGACATGTCATAGCTGAAGAGCAATAGCAGAGTAAAGAACGTCACAAAGAACTGTTTGGTCTTAATGTATTTTGGTGTTTCTTATTGCTGCAAGAAATAAACTGATATGATCCCCCCTGCACAGGGTGAGGATGTCTATGTACTTATCCTTGAAATCATCACCTCACCTTCTCTCTTCTTTATGGAACTGATCTATCTCAAGCTTCATCTGTGGAGGCTGGCTACCATCAATCTCCTTTTCCTTCTCAGCTCCAGATGTGTTCACACACACCTAACCTCTCACTTTGAAGTAGAATACTCAGCTTCCAGAACACAAAGGATCCAAGTACTGTCATCATACCTTTATCACACAAGTAATGTCTCAAACATCAACAGCAGAGCTGCATTAATTGACGCCCAAATTTGGCTCTTTTTATCTTTGAGGGTGTTTAAAAAAGGTAAATAAATATGTAGAAGGTTCATGCTCTAAACTTAGCTGGCTCACAAAAGCAATGACTGCAACTTAATTTTGACTTGCCACTCTTACCTCAGATGGCTCAGTCAGATCTCCCTTTCCACTTTTATTTTAATCCTTTACTTTTTATCCCACACCTGAACTCCTGTGGTTTTGAAGCAGATGCAGGACATAGTCAATGATTGTATTGGCAGCACAGTACAACAGTGGATTCTGCCCCTGGGATGGGGCATCCCTGGATGGATGGACAGACTGGGAATGAGAGGCTGGAGAGCAGAGCCGGGAAAGGGCCCTGGGGGTCCTGGTGGTGCCAGTTGTCCCTGAGTCAGCAGTGCCCTGGCAGCCAGGAGGGACATCCCTGTCCTGGGGCACCAGGGAGGGGATTGTCCCGCTCTGCTCTGCCCTGGGGCGGCCTCACCTCAACATTGGGGCAGTTTGGGGGGACACAATGGAGGGAAGGGATTGAGCCATTGGAGAGTGTCCAAAGCAGGGCAAAGAAGATGGGGAAGGGTCTGGAGGGGCCATAAGAGGAGCTGCTGAGGGCACTTGGCTTGTTCAGCTGGAGGAGAGAGGACTGAGGGCAGAGCTCACTGGGGTCTGCACCTTCCTCACGAGGGGCAGTTCCATCTCCGCTCTGTGAGCAGGGACAGACCCAGGGAACGGCTGGAGCTGTGTCAGGGCAGGCTCAGGTTGGATTTCAGGAAAAAGTTCTTCCCCCAGAGGCTGGTTGGGCACTGACCAGGCTCCCCAGGTCAGTGGGCACAGCCCCAAGGCTGCCAGAGCTCCAGGAGGGTTTGGACAACGCTCTGAGGGACAGGATGGGATTGTTGGGGTGTCTGTGCAGGGCCAGGAGTTGGACTGGATGGACCTGTGGGTCCCTTCCAGCTCAGGATATTCTATAATTCCATGAACAAAACCTCAGANTGCCCTGGCAGCCAGGAGGGACATCCCTGTCCTGGGGCACCAGGGAGGGGATTGTCCCGCTCTGCTCTGCCCTGGGGCGGCCTCACCTCAACATTGGG
Source organism: Lepidothrix coronata (assembly GCF_001604755.1). NCBI lineage: Eukaryota > Metazoa > Chordata > Aves > Passeriformes > Pipridae > Lepidothrix > Lepidothrix coronata. The sequence continues at coordinate 1,573,013 of NW_016690312.1, read as the reverse complement.
GCAGTTTGGGGGGACACAATGGAGGGAAGGGATTGAACCATTGGAGAGTGTCCAAAGCAGGGCAAAGAAGATGGGGAAGGGTCTGGAGGGGCCATAAGAGGAGCTGCTGAGGGCACTTGGTTTGTTCAGTTGGAGGAGAGAGGACTGAGGGCAGAGCTCACTGGGGTCTGCACCTTCCTCACGAGGGGCAGTTCCATCTCTTCTCTCTGTGACCAGGGACAGCAGCCAGGGAATGGCTGGAGCTGTGTCAGGGCAGGCTCAGGTTGGATCTCAGCAAAAGGTTCTTCCCCCAGAGGCTGGTTGGGCACTGCCCAGGCTCCCCAGGGCAGTGGGCACAGCCCCAAGGCTGCCAGAGGTCCAGGAGGGTTTGGACAACACTCTGAGGGACAGGGTGGGATTGCTGGGGTGTCTGTGCAGGGCCAGGAGTTGGACTGGATGGACCTGTGGGTCCCTTCCAGCTCAGGATATTCTATAATTCCATGAACAAAACCTCAGAATACAGATGCATTTCCTCAGAATGGTTTATATTGTTTGGGAACGTTAAACAACTAGTCAAACAGCACTTGTGCAATGTTTCCTTTTAACTTGTTTCTCATGTACTTTACTTTTCTTTTTGCCATTAGAAAAGCTCAAAAAGTTTAGCAAACATACACAAGTTACAAAACTAGGCATACATCTTGAAGCCACTGGACCCTCAATAGTACTCTGAAGGCTTTTGTTCCTTTGTCTGCTTAAGTGAGACATATGTCACCATCAATATTGCTATCCCTAAAAATATACTGCTCCATTACCTTCCTGATGAAGGAAGAAGAAAACACATGCCTTTCCTTCAGCAACAGGTGAGTTTCTAAGTTGTTTTAGAATGCTGTTTCTTTACTTGTAGACATAATTAACTATTTTTTCCCTGTAGCTAATGGCAGTTCCTTAGATGTCATTAAATATATTCACAAAGAACTGCTGTTGTACAGAACAAGTTATCCCAACATCATGAATTCAACTGCTGGTTTTGGTTTTCTTTCCAGAAAGTTCAGCTCATAAAAAGTGTTAAGCCTAAAGTGTTAGACTTAAATACAAAATAATCTGTAATAAAAGGCAGAAAATACTGATCCCTAATCAACTTTCTCACCCAATTACCTTTTTGTAAAGATAGTGATCTATAACAACTTGTTTGGTGATGTTTAGTTTAGTAAAAATGCCTACTCTCTCAGCTAATAAATGCTGTTTTCCAACAGTTTTACCCTTAAGAAATGATACACAAAATCTAGTAGAATAGCCAGTATCAGGATATGTTGCTTTGCCAGTAGAATTTTTGATACAGAAGGGACAATGAAATTCCATATTTTTTCACACCAAGATTAAATTGAACACCAGAAAATCTCCAAATTGATGGAGATTCAGATGTATTGTTTGTAAATGTACAAAAGAAAATCCACTTCATGAAGCATCTACGAATTTTCCCAATATTAACCAGTTTTACCATCCTTAACTATTACTTTTGTAGGACAAAAACCAACAGTGGAAAAAATAAGACGTTGGATAAAAACCCAACTAAGAGCAATTTTGAGAACTCCGGGATCTCAGTCATTGAAAGGCTGATCATGGAAGCACTGCAGTGTGATTTTGGGAAAAGATACCTAAGCTTGGCCTACATTACCCTTTAAGCTTCTAGACCTTTTCCTCTCCCTTACATGATTTATAATGCATAAGTAATTTTAAGCTTTACAGCTCAAACTGTGCCTGCTCTTCCCTCTTGAGCCCCAGTACATAGAGGCAGATGGAATTTCCTGAGGAGCAATTGCCTCTGTCATATAAACCCTTCCATAAACTGATATAGTCCATTTATTGTCAGGGAGTTAAAGCAGTGTCAGGGTAGGGAGGCAGCAGAATGAGGATTTGAGAGACTGAGGGCAATATTAAAGTATATTTGACGCAGAGACATACAAGCAACTTCTTTCTTCCCTGCCTTCCCTATTTGACTCCAGGGAAAAAGGATGTTGTTAAAGGACAACAGTTCTGAGAATACAGCAGAACCACCCTTATATGCAACTATTGATATGTACACTGATTGATTTCTGCTTATTCTGCCTAACAAAGTCATCCACTGAGTTGCTCTGATTTAAAATATTGCATTAATAAATAAGGTTGAGACACTAAGTTTCAGTAGAATTGAATTATAAGTAAAATAACTAAAGTTGGCCTTGTTTTCTTAAAGGAAGAGCAGAATTGCATTGGATATTTGATTGCATTTTTTAGTAGGAAGGTGATTTTCCTCCTCCTCAAGAAAATAATTCAAATTCTGTGCAGTCTGAGTCAGCATTCTAGATCATGAAAAGAATTCAACACATCAGTCCATGTTTATTATTCCATATTACTTTTTACTGGCTTGATGTAAAGTGTTTTGCTAGATTTTTTTTCCTCCAGGACACATCATCATTTGGCTCTTTGCCTTGTTTTTGCTTGTGTTTTTGCTGAACTAAAGAATCAATACCTGTATAAGCCAATTTTTAATTAAAGAAGCTGGGTCTATACAGAGATTTTCCTGGGTTTAATATTTATATACATACACCCTAAAAAAATAAAAAAAGAAAGTAATTTTCCACTATAAGCCATATTCAAAGATTTCTGAAGTAAATGGGAAGACTTTTGATTTCCCTGAAGTTTTGAATTACATCCTAGAAGCAAACATCACTAGAGATCTTACTCAGTCAAGTAGAAAAAAAGAGATCAATGCTCTTCTTTTCTCCCTTGGTTGGTCCATCCCTGACTGCAACAGCAAGAAAACCAAATGCTAAAGAAACAGGTGCTCTGATTTATCTAATGAGGGCTGTGGAAAATTATCTGTCCAAAATTTTAGATTAAGAATCAGTTAAGACTTAAGATGTAGAAAAACGTGCAGTTTTACACAACAGATTTTTTTTTAAGAGTCTCAAAGAGATTGAAAATGTTACAATTTAAGATGTGGTCTGTGATAGAAGGCAGAAGACAGAGTGGAGGGAAAGTGAAACAAGATCAACAAATCCAGCTTAAAAATACGTCTTTCTCTCTCAAATGTCCTTTGCTCTCATCTTTTAATACACACTGAATTAATTGGCTCAGGATTTGGGGTGCAATAAGATGGAGTTCTGTATGACTATGTAAGACTTGCTGAACTGCAAATGTTATTTTAAAGGGTGTGTCTGCTTGAAGAATAATTGCACTTTCAAATTACAGACCACTCGGTCCTTCTGTGGTATGAAACAGAGAAACAGAGACAAAATGCTCATGCAGAATATTAACAATGAGCTGGGTAAGCAGACTGAGGAAGAAATAGCAGAACTTAAAGGTTTCCCTTGTTTTATAACTTCTGGAGTTCTAGGCTAGAACCATCAGTGTGCCTCAAGATATTCAAAACATTTTTCATTCTTATGTTGGGACAAAAAATCCTTTGGCGACATCCCAATACCTGAAGGGGCCGACAAGGAAGATGGAGAGAGACCATTGGCAAGGAACTGGAGTGACAGGACAAGGGGGAATGGCTTCACTATGACACAGTAGGGTTAGATGGGATATTGGGAAGAAATTCTTCCCTGTGAGGGTGGGGAGGCCCTGGCACAGGTTGCCCAGAGAAGCTGTGGCTGCCCCATCCCTGGAAGTGTCCAAGGCCAGGCTGGAGCAACCTGGGCTGGTGGAAGGTGTCCCTGCCCATGGCAGGGGGGTGGAATGTGATGATCTTTGAGGTCCCTTCCAACCCAAGCCAGTCTGTGATTTGATGATATGTGCCAAGAAATAAAGGATGCTGTAGGAAAAAGCTCTGAATCTCCTTTGTCTCCTGTCACACCGGACATGGAGCTCGATCCTGACCTCAGGCCTGCTCTGTGCCACTGGGGATTTAAACCCACCAGCTCTGGACTGACTCTCAGGCTCATCTCTCAGGCTGTGGAGAGCAACATACTGAGGACAAACACCTAAAATTCCAGCTCTGTACAAAAGGTTGAAGGTCAGAATTTGAGCTGTGCACACAGCTTTGGTGCCTACGAGGGTTAAGACAAATGATTCTTCACCACTGCAAGTTTGGCTGTGTCATGTTCCTGCAGAGAAACCCGACGGCAGGACACAGCTCCACGTGGAATTCTGCAAAAGTGCTCAAAGCAGGCTCTACATGCAGAACTTAAAACTGTCTTTTTATCAGATTTCCTCCTTCAGGCATACTGTGCAATGGGAGGGAAGCAGTTTTGTGTCAATTTACACAGGATTCAATAAAAGCAAATTAAAAATTGTTTCCTATTAAAATCGACACAAGTTTTCTATTATCATGAGTATTATTAACTGGAGATATATATGCCAGATCTTCTTTTAATTACAGACATATAACTTACACAAAGAGAAGTCATATCTTCCAAGTAATTACAGGCAGCTCTAAAGCATATTATTGTATTATTAAATTAAAAAATCCGCTAGTCGAAAGATCAGAAATTAAATATGGAATCATCCAGCACTCAAAGAAATAGTGGGCATAGACAGACATGAAATAAGCTAAATTACTCAGATTTAAAACACAATCTTCACACAGAAAAGAATTATATGCTGCAGCAGCGGTTTGCTGCAGTTTTCTAAATCAGTTGTAGCTACCAGCAAACTATTCAGCTCTCATTAAAAAGTACCAAGAAGCAAACCCAGTTTATCCCAAAGAACAGCAAACAACATTTCCCCCCCAGTGAAACCATTTCCAGAGAGATGCCCCATGCTTAGCAGGAGGAGGAAAATGAACAACAGCATCGTACAAGAAGAGCCTCGTGGATTAAGCAATGTTGTCTAACTTCAGTTCTTCAGAACTTGTACAAGCATATGTGATTTAATCCCTCCTTTTCAAACTGAGAACTCAGAATCCCTTCTACTGTCCAGTGGTAGCGAGACAAAGTTGAAGAAAGAGGCACAGGCCCTAGTCCAGGTGGGTTAAACAGCCCTCTCAAGCCCTCATTAGTAAGAAGCCAACAACCCAAGCCTGAATATTTTATCCACAGCTTTGTTCAGACCTCTGAAGAGACAAATCTAGCTGTGCAGTGGCCACAGAGCACAGAGACTTCTGGAAGTCAGGAGTCTTCCCTTACCTTGGCCTAAACTGCCCACAAATTGTGCCATCCCATCACGAACCAGGCCAGCTTTCACTCTACTCCCTAAGTCTGAATTAATGTTGAGCCTTAATAAGATGGAAAATAGTACAGATTAGAAAGAATCATAATGCATAAAACTGCATTTTGAGGTTGAGCTGGATATAGAGTTTAAGTGGGCTGTTACATATTCCACTGTAGATCTAGAGCAGGATATCCAGGAAGCATTTCAAAGGGAATTCCAAGAGCCTTTTCTATATGACCATGGAGAGAGGCAAACAATTTAGGTAAAACACACGCATTTACTAGATACATATTTAAAGTGTACATCTACTTTTATATCAATGTTTAAAGTTCAAAATACTGAAATGTTTTATCCTTTTTGCCCCCCACTGGTAGTTTCCAGTAGCGAACAGATCCACAAATGCCATAACATTGCAAGAATTATTCTTTTAATCAGATTTCCCTTCTAGTTTTGTAAGCTGAACAGGTTGAGCAATTTGTGATAAGTTCTGAACTTCTGCATGTTTATCTAAGCTGAACTCGAAGCAATCCTCTCGAAATCTGCCCTGCTACAAATGTGAAGGGCTGAAGATCTGCCTTGAGGTTCTGCAGCTTGCATGGAAGCCTCGACTTTGTGTTTTTATAAGTGACTTTCCCTGCTGTGTTTTCTTGTGATATTGTAGTTACGGCCTTTTTCTTAGATTCATTTTTCTCATAATGTGGATAGGACTCCTGTAAAACAAGATGTCTTTCTCTCCCTACATGTCAAAGCACACATGATGCCTTTTTTGTTGATTTTTTCCCCCCCAGTTATCTTTACACAGTAGAGCCTCAATTCCAAACTGAAATGCCTGAGAGGTTATTTAGTCTTAAACTACATGAGAACCTTTGCAATTTTAAGCAAGTATCAACTCCATTCATGTCAAGGTTAAAAATGAATTTTACTAGTAACCTGTTGGGTTTTTTTGGTTTTGTTTTTTTTTTTCTGGCTAATTCAAAGTGTCATCAGAAAGGATTACAGAGCAAAGGAAAGAGAAAGAGTGAGAGAGAGGAGGTAAATTAATTCCTCCATACCAGAAAGCCAGCTTTCAGTCAGCTTTTCCCTGGATGTTTGTATCTGCAAGCCTACCGAGGATTCCAGCAGAAGAAAGTCTATTAATTTTCCATGTACTTGTTGACGAAAAAGCTATCAGGATTATGGGTTGAATATTTCTAGAGTAGGGAAAGTAGGGGATGCAATTAATCTCTGTGAACTAAAATATACCTCTTTTCATTAATCTTTTATTGTAAATGAGCAAAGTAATTGAACCAGTACCACACTGTCAGAATAAATGCAATGCCAGTGGGATATGCATGAGAGAGCACATACTGATTGAGTATTAAATATCTAACGGCAATAATTTATGGTTCATTACCTCTTTTTGGAGTTCCTTAGTTGCAGAGTGCTTGAATTTTAAGCAGACAGACTTTCAGCAGAAACTGCTTTCAAAAGCTGAACATACCAAATACTCAAAACCCTCATCAACCTACTTAAAATTCAGAGTTTTGTACTTAGTTGAGCCAGACTCTGCACTGCCAGAAACATGCAGGCTATTTGCAGCTAGGATTAATGCAATTAAAGGTGTGGCCATGAGGATCAAGGATCATGTGCAAAATGAAATTCAGAGCTATGAACAGAGCATGGCACATAAGCAGATCCCATGTAATAGTTTTCAAATATCTTGTTACGTGTGTTTGTATAGGGAGAATTCATACAGGAGACACAGCTTCATGCTGTTCCCTTAGATCCTGTCACTGGGAACAAGATCCCAGGGAATGACAGGAGCTGTGCCAGGGCAGGCTCAGGTTGGATCTCAGCAAAAGGTTCTTCCCCCAGAGGGTGGTTGGGCACTGCCCAGGCTCCCCAGGGCAGTGGGCACAGCCCCAAGGCTGCCAGAGCTCCAGGAGGGCTTGGACAACGCTCTGAGGGCCAGGGTGGGATTGTTGGGGTGTCTGTGCAGGGCCAGGAGTTGGACTGGATGGTCCTTGTGAGTCCCTGCCAGCTCAGGATATTCTATGGCTTCGAAAAGGCTAATTCCTAGATAATGGAGCAAAGCATGGCCACTTAGAAGACTCTGTTACACAGGATCACTCAGTTATCAAGTAATTACCCCACCTGCTCAAGGGGGGGAAAAAAAAAAATCAGACATGGACTTGCCTTATTTTATGTATAAACAAAGTTATGTCTTTATTCTGACTCGAGCATCCCTGACAGCATCAGTCACAGTGAATTGTGGCAGTGGTAAGAGTTAGTAATAGCCTGACCTCTGTCCTTGGCACCCCTTTCATGGACTCTGAGCAGAATCACATGCAGGGGAAAGATGTCACCTTTGCTAAATTGACACACCACGACCTTCTTCCCCAACAGGCCTCCTGACAGATTCCAGCTGTCCTGCTTTGACGGAAGCTTTCAAGGATCAAAGAAAAGATCAAACTGGAACTGGAAATAAACGTCTCACTGTTTTTATACCGCCTTCATCTTGATTTCATAGGGGTGTAACTGATGAAATCTGAGGCAAACGAGACAGGAGTCAGCCCAAACACACGGATTTTAATCCTCTTTCTGAATTTTACTTTCTGTTGCCTACTGGAACCGGTCCTGGAATGCAGGCAGGGCTCCTGAGTCTATCTGTTCCCAGTGAATTCTGCTCATCTGTTGAAAATTAAACTGTCCTATTCAGACACTGCTCACTTGGCAACAGACTGCTCTGTTTACTGTTTATTGATTTTTGTTAACTGGGACTACAGAGAAGAAGCATTTCAGTTTCAAAGTCGTCCCAGAGGACACTGGCAGGTTACAATCACTTATACTGTAAAAAAGCTTCATGTTAATTGACTCTATGTTTACATATTATGAATGCATATTTTAATCTGTTTTACATGAATAAGTCCTCCACAATGAAGATTTCATTTCCTTTTTTAAAACAACATAACTACTTGCCTTATTTGAAGAGGCAAATCTCTTCTAAATTGTTTTGACCTTTCCTTGTGTCCTTTCTTAAAGTCGAAGTTGTAGCTGCCTTCTCAGTTCAGGAATTTTTTATCTTAAAGCAAAGGGATGAACTGAACTTCAAACTGAAACCATTTCATTGTGCTCTTTCTAGTTTGGCAAGTCACCCTGTCTGTCTGTATTTGAAACAGCCAAATTCTTGACTAGCTCAACTAAACTATTTTTAGCCACAATAGACAAAAAGCTGATAATAGACCAACTTCAGCAATACACTGGAAAAAGGACTCTGGTCAAACCCAGAAAGATATGGAGATATCCCAGACTAATAAAATAGGAAGGTCAGGACATTAATCTAGGATGGAACAGAACCAACCAAACGTGGCACTCCTACTGCTGTTTAATAGTTTGTCCTCAACCTTGGCAAAGTTTGTTCTCCTTCTGCACAAATCTTTTGTTTGGAGCCTCCAAAGACAACCTGCATTAAGATGAAACACTTTCTTACCCAACTCTAATTTCATCACCATCAGATCAGATCTCAATCAAGACTTCAATAAAATATTACCCACTTATCCAGCACAGTCTCTGGCCTCAAACCTTACTTTTAGGCAGAGAAAGTGCCTAAGTAAGTAGTCATCATCTCTACCCCATCCCCCAAATGTTTCTCTATGCTCTGCTATTTTCCAAGACCACAGTAAACACTGAAAGCCATCTCTGGATAGGTTCTGAAAACAGAGCCAGGCAAAGCTTTCCCCATGAAGTAGCTGCTCCCTTGGCACAGTATCCATGCATTTTCATACATTATTAGCTCACACAGGACTCTGCTGCTGCCAAAGATAAATGCCTCCATCCTAAGGCCTCAGGTGAAGCCCTAATAAGGAGGCACCTTAAACATTTCTATTTGTCAGGCACCACATTTAAAGCTCTGCAATAAAACAATTAAGCATATTCACAGATGTGAACAGTGCAGCCCTGAGTGTTATTATTCCATTTCTCCATTCTCAAATCACTCTAATATTGCTCTAGTAAATGTGTGCTCTAGGGGCTTATCTGTTACTGTTCTATATCTTCCCAGCACCTTTGTAGCAATGTTCTTTTGTGTTTGGAATTACACCCTGCAGAAATTACTTCCTGCCACCGAGACAGACCAATTCATTTTATGACTACAAATCTATATTAATGTCTTTTCTACTGTATTTAACGATGCAAGTCCTTCCACTTGTTACTTTTAAGCACATCAAGGCCTGGATTTCTGGAGACAGCAGTGCATACAAAGATCATAGTGGGGTTTATTGCCATTAGCAACTATCTGATGTTCCCAAGACCAATACAGTGAAAACATGTGTGTGTTACATTACCAAGTTAAATATAGATAAACAAACAAAAAATCAGAGCCAGGCAACTGCAGTGGAACAGTTACAAAGAAATAGTTCCCATTTATATTTTTACTAAAAGCCAATCCAGCATCATAGCAGCAGAACAGAAGATAGCAGCAGAGTGCATATGGAATTTAATTTTGAATGATATTGAAAGGTCAGTACAGAATTGCTCAGCTCATATTTTTGTGAAGATAACATGTGTGAACTAGTTATTTCCTCCTTTTAACATATAATGACCTTGTCCTTTGATTTAATGAGAAAATTATACATGCTGCACTCAGATTTAACAAACTCTCCAGAATTAAAGATAAACCAAAGGAAGGGAAAAAAAATAAAAGAGGAATGAGATTGAGACCTCACACTTGCAACCCAACCATCTGGCAGAAGAAAGCCCAGAGATACCAACACAATGACCTGTGGAGCCTGTGGTGTGACACATGCTGGAGCAGAGAGGGGGAAAAGCTGTGCAATAGCTCATCCTACCTCAGGTGCACTGACCTTATTAATGTGATATAATGTGAACAATGTACAGAGTTAAAGTGCCAAGCCACATATGTGCTGCTGGTAGCAAGGAATGGGAAAAGACAACAGTGCCTGAAACGCTGAACTGTTATTATAACTTGAGGAGACTTCTATAATCTTAATTATATGCAGGTTGCTTAACCCATGTTAAGGCCATATGTCTCAATTCTAAAGATTCAAGCAGTATCCCATGTCATAAAGGAACATTCATTTGTTCATTAAAAAATCTGATTTAAATTTTCAATCAATTTTAGCATTTCAATTGTTCTTCTCAACACCTATAAAAACATTGAGACCTGACACCATTAAAGAATCTCTGCTAACGTACAGAAGTGGAAGAGTGAACTCCTAACTCTCTTTCTAGCTCTGCTACAGCCACTGCACAGTCCTGACCATGTTTCTTTTGTTCTCTACCCTTTAGGCCTCTTCGAATTGCCATCATTCAAAAGATTGGAAATTTGTGTGGCTATAACATCCCTAGGACATGTAAGACAAACAACATAACACTGCAACTATCTGTGCCTGCTTCCCACTGGCAGCTGAGGAAATCCAGCTGGAGGTGCAGAAGTTCAAATAGATGGATAATTGCTTGAGTATTACTCTTCTTGCTTACTTTTCAGGCTGAACCTGTGCAGGTGATGTTCTGGCATCACCCTGAGCTGTTTGACAGGCACAGGGTGACCATTCTGTGGCTCGGGCCACAGACACAAAGATGCAGCTTTAAAAGAGAGATTTGTCCTTCCCTCCCAGTTTATTTCTTTGATTTTGTGCAGGTTTTTAGTTTCACAAGCACATTGAGTGGAGAGACAGACGAGATCAGAGAGGGATTTCTGCAGATGAACAGTTCCACAGGGATCACCTGAAGGAATCCTTTAGAGGCCCTAGTGGCAGATACGGTTTTGAACAATGAATCTTTAGAATTGTTTAATGAATATTAGATTATATTAAATATACAGGTTACATCTGAAGCCTGACTAAAGCAACTGGATATTGAAATTTTTTTGGCTTTGGAAAGAAATGAAAACAAGAACAAACTGAAGACTACTGAATTTACGTTGGTTCTCATGATATTATTCCCCTTTGCTCACTTCAGAGCAAGTTACTCACAGGAATACAAAAACCTGCCCAAGGCAAGCACTGGTTCCAATGACATGGAAAGGAATAACAGAGGAGACAAAAAGCCCTGCTCATCCTCTTCACAGGTATCAGCCTGATGCAAGCCTGTCTCACCTGAGTGAGGGATGAGCAAAGCCCAAAGCTCTGTACTGTGGTTTTGGGGGTCCACAAATGAGTTCCTTGGTTATGATCTATCTTCCAAACAACCACAGCGTGGCACTGTGACATTCCAACTGCAAACGTGCAGTTATTTCCCTCGAGCCAGGAGACAGCTCGTGACAGAACCCACAGAAAGGCACATGTGGTGGATGACATGTCCTCTGAAACAACTGCTTTGTTCTCCAGCTCTGCTCCCATCAGTCTCCATCACTCACAGCCATGGCCAAGGCCAGGCTCCCAGTCCACACTGTCCTGGGCTCCCCTTGTGCTGGGAAAGCAAGGGTGCAATCCCGAGTGCTGGGTTACTGCCAGGAGCTGCTGTGCTTTGGGATTGTGGAAAGGGAACAAAGCAGACTGCTTTTCCTTAGTTCTGAGAAAAGCACCATCCTACTGCTAACGTTTGATACTCAGGGAAGCACTTCTGACAAACTAATATTTTCTACCAGAAAAAAAAAATTTATCAAACAGCTCCACCATCAACATCCACATGGACACCAAAGAGTCCTGTCCTGCTCCAAAGAGTATTACTGTACCATTGTAAAACATTTTATAAGGGGGCCTCGAATTCTGAAGCAAATTTGTACTTGTAGATCACGGGGTAAAACAAAACAATCACAAAGCATTCTCTAAACAGTTTAAAATAAATATTACAGCCAGCAGGAAACTATTTATTATAGAAAGTGTTACACAGGTTTTGTTGACTGGAGTCCAGCCAAGACCTTCTAAAATGGGGTTCTTTTGTTGGTTTGGGGCTTTTTTTTTTCCATTTTAAAATAATATAAGCTCATGAAAGGCTGCAGCCCTTCAGTCCCTGTCTCTAAAGGTGGCCTGAATTGTCACAAAGCTGTTCTGGGGCCTTTCACAGCACCACTTCAATTGAAATACTGATCAAGTCTGGCCCTACTGAATTTTTACAATTAAAGTTTCAAGGTGACATGCTATGGCATAACATTAGGCATAGATTTCATTTGTCCTTCATTAATAATCAACCTTACAGTCAAATATCCATTAACATGAACTGCATAATAAAATCAACAACAATTTCAAATGAATTCCCATATGAACAAAACATCTCAAATGCTTAATATTTCACACTCCTCTTTCACCAGATACAGTTCAGTAGCAGTCTAGGTCTTTGAAATCTTCATAATGCTTTTTATCTTTTGAAATGAAACATTTCCCTTAGACTTTCATATTACCCTTATTACTTTACATCGGTGCCAAGTCAATTCCCTTTCTGGATTACATCTTTTCTCTCATATCTCCTTTACTATTTAACAAACAAATTCCTTTCTCTGGATCTTCTCTGGGTATTTACTAACAAAAAAAGATGCTGTTCTAAATGAAATTAGCAGAATCAGATCCTAAGGCAGCCCTCCTCTGCTGCACAGGATGACATGTCCAATAAGTAAAAATTCAGAGATAGAAATGCATCAAACAAGCAAAATTAACAGTTGGCTTTCTATATATAACTTAACTTGGCAATGTAGGCCCACTGGTGTACTGAATTATTATGAAAATAATCCTTCAACAATGCAAATTTATGTCTCTTTCACTGTCCTTTAGATTTATTTTTTCCCCCCTAAGCAGTAAAGATTCAACCCACCATGCACATTCAACCTGGCGCTATTCTGGTCAGGAAACACAACAGCTCCAAAGAACAAACATCCCAGCAATTATCATCATTAATAAAGAAAATTTTCCCCAATTGTGACTGGAGCCTTTAAAGGTTTCAGCTTTAGCTACTTTTTATGGATGTGAGCAGTGTGATTGCTTGTATTCTGCAGAGTAGAGGTGACTTTGTCATGCTCAAAATCTGTGCTTTTTGATGTTAACTAACTTCCTATAAAACCCTGTGAATGCCAGATAAGGAGGCTTTTACCTGAGAGCAGCTAAGTCTGATAAGTGAGGTGTTTGATTAAGCTCAACTAAGATTAGGAGAAAGTTATTGATGCCTTATCTCAAAAGGACTATTCAGTTAGACAGCTATCTCAGGAAGGAGCCCTCCTTTTTCTCTACTTGACAAAGCCAGAATCCAACCATTTTAAATCCAATCCACTTACAGAGCCCAGACAATACTATTCATTTACTAGAGCTGAAGTTGCTGCATTTCTATGGCAGATTAGGACAATATTTATTACAAGATCCAGAGCAGTATATATGGAATTCTCAACCATTAAACATTTTAGACAATAAAGATTTCCCAACATTTCTCCATCTTGAGACGAAAGCACATAATTTTTGAATTACTGCTTCCATTACATAATACTCCCCTGAACATAATGCAAAGCAATTTCCCAGTACTTTATAAAATCTATTCCTTTAGGCTACCATTTACATCCCAGGAATTACAGCCATACCGAGCGATTGCATGGAGAGCATTAACATGTAAAGTGGGACACAGAACTTCAGCAACTGGAAAATTCTGCACTCATAAAAACCCACCCCGTCCCTCTCATGTGCCCTTTTGCAGTGGAAGCAGCAATGCACCCCCTCTGATGGCTCTTTGGAGTGCTGGCTGTTTTATCATTATAAGTTTGGAAGTCTCCTGCTGCTTAGACAGCACAGGCAACTCCAGGAGAGAAGAGTCCTGGATGCCAGGAGTGTTTCGTGAAAATATTGACACTGTTGAACGTGGACAGAACAAAGTCCCAGACCCTGAGCCACTGTGTTGTACGAGCAAAATGTCTCCTGCCCTCCCTGCAGCCCGGGGTGCCCCAAAAATGGACTGAGCTGTGGTCTGCACACCTCTGTGCTCAGCTCTCCTTGTCACATCCCTGCCCCTCCAGCTTCCTGCTCAGGGTATCTGCTCATTGCAGATCTCGTACCAAGGTGCCTGGTTCTCAAAATATTGCTCATCTAATGAGCAGGTCTCTTCTGCACACTTCAGTATGGGTTTGAGTGGCCCCGACTTCTAAGGAACCTGATTCATTATTGCTGGAATGATGTGAGACCACACTTGGACTTTTACTGAACTTGACCTTCTCTCTCTCCTTCTGTAAATTGCCTGACACACCGCTGGAAGTACATGGACTTAGTCAAGAAATTGTAATTATCAAAATGCATGAAACTGGAGATACAATTTGCACTTGTTCATCACACCATTTCATTTCCACACTGCTGTATTTTTTCTCATTTTAATTGAGTTACTATGCTGCAAATTAGAGTCACATAGCATTCCTGCTTTATTGTTCTTGCTTAAAGCAAGAACAATACCTCATCTGTGAGGTATCCCACTGAAATAGCTCAATTCTCCCTGTAAGGGATATTTAACTTTCCTTGCTAATCCTGACTGCAGCAGCTAATTTAACAAAGGTTTACTATTACTCCTGTATTATTTTCCAGACCATGCCTACTTCCATCATGCAAAAGGGAATGCTAAAAAACCCAGCCTAATATTGCAGCTATCTGTTGTGAATAGACTTTTGAGATCATAATGAAAAAAATGCAGATATGATCTCTGGAATTTGTGCAGGTAAGCAAACTAAACAAAGCTAGGTATTGCTGTATTTATCTAGCACAAATATGTATGTTCCCCACATATGAAAAGAAAGTATTGATTTACTACTGATACAATCTCTGTTTCCTCCAAGCACTACTGGCTTAAAGCCCTTTCTGGAGTATACTCTTGTTGATCATCAAATACAGCACATTCCTACATCAGCAGCGTAGGAGGGAAGATTATTCCTCTGAGAATTACTGTATTCAAGAGGCAAGTGATAATATCATCACAAAATAGACAAGTTACATTTAAAATTAAATAAAATAATGCACCAGAGGCTTCTGCATCTCCTAATGCTTTTTTATTTCCCAAACTTGTCTCCAACTGGATCAGGCAGAACAGTGCTTTAGTTCCATGAATTTTTAATTTGATTTCATCAAAACTGCGGTGAATTCTTCCTACCTTTTCCCTATGCAGACTTAAAAACAGCTTAGTGAATTTGTAGAGCCAGACATAATAAAGTAGGCTCAAAACTCCAGATGAAAGCTTTGGTTTCACCTGTCAGTAAATAAACATTCTTTTGGCAAGGCAGGAAATTCACTTGTTGGCAAATTCCATTCCCATGCTTCATTCATTTTGTAAGAGGTTGTTGGGCTTAAAGGTATTTCAGCATCTTTCTGCCTTGAAGAAAAATGTCACCTACAAACCACTTCACCATTATTAAAAATCTGCACTACATCCAGATCATAGAATCACAGAGTGGTTTGGGATGGAAGGGACCTTAAAGATCATCCAATTCCACCCCCTGCCATGGGCAGGGACACCTTCCACTAGCCCAGGTTGCTCCAAGCCCCGTCCAACCTGGCCTTGGACACTTGCAGGGATGGGGCAGCCACAGCTTCTCTGGGCAACCTGTGCCAGGGCCTCCCCACCCTCACAGGGAACAATTTCCTCCGTATACCCAACCTAAATTTCCCCCCTTTCAGTTTGAAGCCATTCCCTCTTGTCCTGTCACTCCAATTCCTGATGAACATCCCTCTCCAGCTCCCTTGTAGCCCCTTTAGATCCTGGAAGGTGCTGGGAGGTCTCCTCCTCCTCTCTGGAATGAAGAGCCCCAGCTCTCCCAGCCTGTTTCCATAGGGGAGCTCATCAGCTCCACATGCAGCACTGGAGTTGTACAACAGTTATTCTCCAAGAATGCACTCTTCTGAACAGTGCATTATTTGTTGTTCTGCACTGAGCTGACTCTGTTTCCCAACACAAAACCTTCCCAAGAAGGAACCATTCTTTTGGCACCACCATTATGGTGACACTTCCCCCTGTGAGAACTACCAGGGACTCTGAATTTCACAAAGTGCAGGGCTGTACTAAAGTGCTCTAAAGAATGCAGAAGATTTCCATAGTATTTATTTGATAAACACAGTTTAGGCTTAATTTCTCCATTCACTCCTTCCTCCTCCTGGAGAGGCAGAAGTTAATACATTTTGCATGCAAGCAGGAACCATTGTGGTTAGTATGAAGAAACTATTTCAGACTGTCACCATGCATCTAGGGGAGCCTTGAGACAGAGTGGAAGACAAATTGACCAAATGTTGATTTATAACAACAGTCAGCCAGGGAAGGCAGAAATGTGAAAACAGTGCAAGCAGAGTGTGAAACCCAAACCTGAACTGTCAGGAAACTGAAAGAACAACCAGATGCTTTCTGCAGTGACATAAATCGAAGCAGAAGTCACCAGGCAGAGATATAAGCAGTGCTACCACAACACGTAAATAATCTGACTTACTCTAAAAGAGTTGTTCTGTGGTGCTGAAACCAACTGCTGGTTGCATAAATCACATCCCCTCTCAGACACAAACAGGGTAGAACAAGCATTCTTCAGAGAGGGGAAACTATGTCACAGAGCTGGAGTGTTCTCTCCTGCTAGAAATGTAATCTAGGACAAAGAAATTGTCATATTCAGGGTCTGAAAGAATGCCAGTGGATTAGAGAGCAGCTCCTGCTGGCACTGCTCTTTCAATTTATCCCCAAGTATCACATGAGCATTATTGTTAGTGCTTCCATTCTGCAACAAGAGATGAAGAAATTGGTCACAGACCAGCGAGAGACCATTCAAACAAATGAGCAGGCTAAAAACTACAGTGGCAATAAGTCCTTGGTGTACCTATCACAGCACTACATGATGCATGAATTTATATTGAGTTCTGCAGCTGACTGTGCTTTCATTATTCCTGTAAGTCAACAGCAATCATTAAGCAATAATCAGTTAAAATATCTGCAGTTTTCTGTGTTTCAGAGCATAGAACTGATATATTCTATGCTCATATCACATTGCAAGTTAGTCTTTTAAAGTGAAGTTTATACACAGGAACCTAATTAAGTTTATTCTGAAATAATGGTATCACTACCAAATTCTCAAGACCAAAGCTTCTAAGTATGTGAACACTGGTATGGAAAAGAGTTTCTCCAAAAGCTATAATCTGCATGGAACACTTCTGGGGTCATCATGCACTAATAAGTCTGCTTAACCTCACCTTATACTATTTCTATTATTAAAAAAAGAAATTGTACTGTACAAGTCTTAACATCAAAAATGCACCTAAAAATTTAATCTCCAAGTTCTTCTCAAAGGATACCATACATTGATTAACTGAATTAGTTATTACCTTTGTGCAACAAAGCAAAAAAAACCCGCTCGTTTTCCTCAAACAGTTCAAACTTGGAGAAAGGCATCAGACCCTACAGGGAAACATCTTCTCTCAAAGCAAATACCAATTCAGTCAACAAGAGCAAAGTAACACAATACTTGGATATATCTCAACTTCTTTCCCACTTGTTTACTTTGTTCATGCTTTAATGCAAGAAATAAATGATACTTTCTCTCTAGGCTTTTTTCACACAGAAACACAAATATACAAAGCATTATTGGGAAAAGAGAACACACTGCAATCTAAGTGTATTTTAGCACTGCAGAGCCTTTTTCACCTTGCCAAAAAATATACACTCTACAGAGACATGAAGCAAGATAAGGGGGGAAAAAGGTATCACGTTGAGGTACAAGATAAAGGTCAGCAAATCACATGAGCATTCTTATGTCAAGACTGAGCCACAGGGTAAATTACTCTGAGCCCCACAGAGTGTCTACAGAAAGTTGTTTGGAGATTCAAAACCTGTACAAACCAGTCTGCTGGCAGAGGGGTGGAAGTCAAAACCATGAACTCAATCACTCCCAAGGAGATAATAATAAAAAAAAAAATAAAATAAAAACAAAAAATCCCAGCAAAGCTTGAAAATATTCACCAACAGAAGAGAGAAGAACGTGCTCATTTCGTCCACTTTCTGCAAGCAGTCATTTAATACACACAAAACTTAGTGGAATGTTTTCCGTGTCTGCATGGAAACTTTTCAGAACAATCATATCAGAAATCAAAAGCTCTCTCTACCTCACCACCCCAAACTAAAAACAAGCCCATCTACTTCTGAGACACCTTTTTGTTGTTTCTGGTACTCCTTGTTGTCTTTTGAATGCTTCAATTTTGTCATCAGGTTTGTTTTGGCAGGTAGATTCATTTACAGCTTTGAGAGTAGTTCCAACTGTTTTATTCTTTTCCCCTATTTCAAATATGTTGAAAGATTTGCCTTTAAAAGAGGTTTTATGACAGCATAAAATGGTGATCTTACCCTAACACTCAAAGGGATGAAAGGCTAGTACAACATGCCTTAACCTGAAATTCAGCACAGAAGAAACCACCACAAATATAAAAATCAGGAGAAATTCAGGCTTTTTGTCACTTCTCTTTATCTTCATTTTGCCTTTCATGTTTTATCTGAGTGTGTTGGGAAACAGGGGAACACAGGATTAAACCAACAAGACTTAACATACACTTCCAGACAAGACTAGAATAGACAAAAGGTGCTGAATGATAGATCATCTATTCCACGTCCACACACACAAACAATCTGATTCAGGAATAAATGTCTGGGTTTGACAGATCACTGGGAAGCATTGCAATATCATTACATTTTCTAGGAATAGTTGAGCATCTGAGGTTTCAGGAGACAACAGAAAATACAAAGGCTAGAAAGACATTTCAATATTGTTATAAACATCTCCTTTTTTTAAAGGAGCAATGAAAATATGAATAAAAATGCAAAGAATCAGTTTCCAGCTTCTGTTACTTTTAGAAGCACAAGAGAGACTTTGTTTTGTGGTCTTAATCTGAGAGAAGTCAAACTCCCAGGAGATGTTATGACTTTGTCACTGTAGATGAAAATATTACGATTTAGGATTCATGGCACTGAAAAAACACACACATTGTATAAAGGCGTATTTTGGAAAGTAGTTAAATATATAAGAGACTGGAAGTAAATTCCCGCTTGTAATCCACTAAGAAAATGTATGAGAGCTTCATGCATTACTCCAAACTTATAATTAGAGAAGACAGTCTGGAGAAGAGAAGGCTCTTGGGAGACCTTAGAGCCCCTTCCAGTACCTAAAGGGGCTCCAAGAGAGCTGGAAAGGGACTTTGGACAAGGGCCTGGAGTGAGAAGACAAGGAGAAAGGCTTCAAACTGAAAAAGGGGAGATTTAGATTAGATATTAGGAAGAAATTGTTCCCTGTGAGGGAGGTGAGGCCCTGGCACAGGTTGCCCAGAGAAGCTGTGGCTGCCCCAGCCCTGGAAGTGTCCAAGGTCAGGTTGGACAGGGCTTGGAGCAACCTGGGCTAGTGGAAGGTGTCCTTGCCCATGGCAGGGGGTGGAATGGGATGAGCTTTAAGGTCCCTTCCATCCCAAACCATTCTGTGAGTCTGTGAACTCCACACAAAATAAACAGGCCAGCAGTACTTTCTTGTTGGTTCTCCATTTCTTATCACCCTCTGACCACTCAGCACACACCTATCACTCAGAACCTTACCACAACAAATATGAAGACTTGCCAACACTCATCCTTCCCTATTTCTTTTTCTTTGGCCATCAAAGAAATTACTTAAAAACGCAAAGATCTGTGCATCATTCAGCTGAAGAGGTGCCAGATCACACTACAAAGCACTGAAAAGCGCTTCAGGAACGTGGATGAACCACTTCCCATGCCCTCCACTCCCACAGCTGTCTCTGTTTATGTTCTTAACCTCCTTCAAGCAAACAGTAAATCAGCTCAGTTTACTCTGAAATGAACAACTTCATCTGCATCAAGTTTTTCTTGCATTTGAGTCAAGCATGGCAGGACATTTATCTCAGGTCAGCGTGGCAGCTGTGCATTCCCTGGGGCTCAGCTCACAGAATGACACCAGAATCCAGAAGCCAAAGGTCTTGGGGGGCAAACAAGCGACACAAAACAGCCTTGGCTGAATTCTTCTCTTCACAT
Organism: Lepidothrix coronata; assembly: GCF_001604755.1. Lineage (NCBI taxonomy): Eukaryota > Metazoa > Chordata > Aves > Passeriformes > Pipridae > Lepidothrix > Lepidothrix coronata. Next base: position 1,552,955 of record NW_016690312.1, on the reverse strand, counting down.
CTGAAGCAGCTTTCAAGGATACATTCAAGTCTACCAACAGAAAACTCAAAACCACCTGCCAATTTACTGAGAAAATGCTGTCACCTGCACAGATCCTTTCCTTACCTCAGTACCAAAATTGTCTTAATGCCATTAAAAAAAACCATAAAAAGATGTTTTAGGCTTTTGGATCAATACTGGTCATCACTACCCAGTCACACTTCAGCACAACCCTCAGAAAATTCCTGACTCTGTTCCATATTCTCTGTATCCCACAAGAACCTGTTGCATCCCAGGCTTATTAAACAAATACTTATTTAAGATTGAGAGTAATAGGCTGGATTATTTCAATAAATAATCCTTTAATCTTGAAAATACACTCATATATGTTTTTCTTCATAGCAGGTAAATTAATTACAAAAAAAACATGGTGTTATGTTGGGGTTTTTTGGTGTTTTTTTAATAACTTGTTTAAAATTTTATTACAGCAGAGGCAATCCTGGAGCCACTAGTTTTGTTCCCCAGACTACTTAACTGAGAGCTGGAATATTGCTTGTGAACTTCCACAAAGTGTGGACTTTGTGCAAGGATAAATAACATGAACAGCAATAAACAGATCAGTAAATGGGGGGAAAAAGTGGATTTAAAAACACGGCCACATTTTACTCAGGAAAATAATGACTTCACAAAATCCCTTATTGTTATTGATTACAGAATTCATTACAGAATAAATGACTTATTCGAACTATGATTTTAATGACTTAGTCTTAAACCAATCATCAAGATTAAAAGGCTGATGCTAATTTCACTCCTCTATTTAACAGAAAGTTATCATGGTTTATTCATCAGTTATTAATATATCTGTTCTATTAAAACATAATAGTCCCAAAAAGTAGGGTAAAGGGGAAGACAGAAGGTTCATTTTTCAGAGCAGATACAACATTTCTCTGTTTTCCTAAATATTAACCTCTTATAATAATTCTTTCCTTCACCAAGTAACATTCAGTACTAAGCTTTCTACTGCCCTTTCAGCGATTTCCTTACTTTGCATTAAAAAAAAATATATATATATAATGGTCTAGCTTTTGATACACAGAAATATTTTATATCAAGTAGATTCAGACTATTTAAATCACATCTCTTCCTTCTGAAGTTACCCAAAAATCCTATACAATCTTTTATTAAATTTCTACTACTGAAATAATTAAAGTTGGGTCTGAAAAGCTATCACTGCTGTTGCTTTCTCACTCTTATATTTACTACCTTTCTGGTTTTCTTCGGTACTTACAAATGAAGAGTTTCCAATTTGGTCAGAAATCTTAGAAATTGCAAATTTGAAAGTTTGGAGTTTTCTTTCCTAATCTCTAGATTTTGCCTAGGAACATACTCAAACCCACTGTGGTGAATCTTAGCTACAAAACTTGAACAAAGATTTCTAACTCTTTAAATCTGAGCTTTTCTCCTGTTTTTTTTTTTCAAGCAGGAAATCAGACATGCAGCACATGTTCACATGCAAAGGGTTTGGGTTCTTTTTTTGAACAACTTCATTATTTTAAATGAAAGAAAGCACCTGGATGAGTGCTAACAATGCAAGAATAATTTTGATCTCAGTTACTCAAACACTAAAAATAAACAATTTGCCTGGAGTCAATTATGTAAGATTACAAATAGACACACATTCAGAACCTCCTAACTGCAGCTAATCAAGGAAATTGGAAAGGTAGGATGCCTCTCAACTAGTGAAATCAAAAGCCATAAAAACCAGATGGAAGCATAAGATCTCATAATGCAACAGCCTGCACCATATCCCGAGCTCTCACAGACCAGCACCAGCAAGTCGAGCTCTGCAAACTTTGTTTGAGAAGAAAGAGGCACTTGGTTACATGTTTCAGGTATTTATTTTTGCATTTCAGGAGCAATTTCTTCCTGGAAAGGGTGGTCAGGCCTTGGCCGGGGCTGCCCAGGGAGGTGGTGGAGTCCCCACCCTGGAGGTGTCCGGGGAAGGAGTGGAGGTGGCACTGAGTGCTCTGGGCTGGGGGACAAGGTGGGGATCAGGCACAGGTAGGACTGGGTGATCTTGAAGGTCTTTTCCAACCTCAATGATTCTGTGATTATACATGTACTTGCAGTGATCTTAGGAAGCAATGTTTCCTCCTACAACTCTTTTTTATTTTTTTTTTGCTTGATATAAGCTGCTTTCAGCCTCTCTCTTCCCTAGAGCATTCTCTCCTGTTGGTCTTTAAACAGAAAAAGAGCTTGTCCTGGAGCCAAGCATCCTAGTTTGAATTAGATCATCATTAGCAGAATCACCTTGGGGAAGCTGAATTAAATCAGGTTAGAAAAAAGGAAACCACTGTGTCCCTTCACATGCATACCACTGATTTGCAGACTCATAAAGCTGTTGAAAACCTAGGTAGATACAGTCACTTCTGAAGATCTTTGCCTAGATCACCTGCCTAAAAGCACCATGAATCTATTCCATGAACAAATGTCTACAAAAATAACTAATTGTAAGAATGGTGGGACAGTCAACAAAATCAGCCACCCAACAGCAAAATTAAAAATAAATTCCCATATGCAATAGTAGAGAACATCATAATCTCTCTGGCATTTTATAATCAGACAAATCTCCTCAGCCTTGCTAATTCTGCAATTAAAGCCATATTCTTATTTGGGAAGCAGGCCATTGGTCAAACAGCTTACATTTACAGAAGTAAACTTTAGAAAAGTTATTTTAAGCTGAATTCTATTTAACAACATATTGCTTTTTTAAAAAAAAATTTTATTTTTAATTCAAGTGCCCTGTGTCCATACAGAGGGCAATCACCATTTTAAAAAAAAATTTTATTTTTAATTCAAGTGCCCTGTGTCCATACAGAGGGCAATCACCACAACTGCTCCTCCTGCCCGGGGCCCTGGACAGGACAGGCTGTCTGTGCATCGTGAACTCCTTCAGCAGTGCAGTCCTGGCCAGCACACTCCCCTTCCCCACTGCTTCCCTCTCCCATCCACCAACTTGGAATTGCTGCACAGCCCCACGTGTTCAGAAGCAGCTGTTCAGGACACCCCATCTGACTGCATGAAGGGCCTGCAGTTTACAAAACACACATTTGGGTACCTCGGTGACAGGAATTGAAGTTTAGTTGCAAGAAAGTTGGCTCCAGGAGCAGGCAGCCCAACCACTGTGATATTACATGTATGGCATGAGAAGAGAAAGAAAATCATTACTCTTTCAGATGTTTTTCCAGAATTTACTTTTAGGAGAAAGAGGCACATCTGGTCCAAGTTTAATCTAAGTCTAGAAGTGATAAGCTTCAGTAGCTTTTGGGTAGCTCACCCTTCCCATGGGAAAGGAAGCCAGGCTCCTCCCTCCAGCCACACTCTCAATTCCACCTCAGGCAGCAACTGCCAAAATTACTGGAGTTCCCCTTCCCCCCAAGCTGAGCTCAGGTGTTTCCGTGGGTTTGGTACCTTGAGGGCAAGCACTGTCCTGCCCTGCAGCCTCCCCAGTTCAGCTCTCACAGCAGTGTGGGGCTGGGGGAAGCTTTGGGGTCTCCTGACACAGCACACTGTCCCCTTGCTCTGCATCCTGCTTCAGATAAAACCCATGAACACTTAGAAGGGTTGCTCACTGCAAAGCCCCACCTGCTTCAAAAACCTAAATTCAACATTTGAAATAACACGACATTTTCTTAATTTTAGCCAGAGAAAGAAAAGAGGCTTTAAAGTTTTTTTCCTGTATCAGCAAATGGTTAATTCTATCAAAGACCAAAATTTATCTCAGGGATAAAACCTTTTAACAATAATAAAATCTCAACAGTCCCAACTCTAGTTTCAGATAGAGGAACATAAACAAGTAACTTCACTAAAGTCAATTGAGTAAAAATAAAAATCGAAGCACATCCAGAGTCTTCCCAATCAATCTCCATTATTAAGGTTGACACTCAGGAGTGTCAGATCCATCACCTATCCTTTATAGGACTTTCTACAAAAGATTCATCTTATTCTGACTGACATTCTTAATACTGAATACAAATATTAAATTAAGATTGAGACATCACCAGGAGGCATTGAGCATTTGGTTTTAGGTTTTTAGAACATGCTATTTAGATCCACCTTGTCCACTTGGACTTCCCACCGAGCCCAAAGGTGTATTCTAAGGACTCAAGGAATGGTACTGTATCCAAAATCTATTTCAGACATTAGTGTAAAGGAAGAAGAGCTACTGTAGTGAAATCTCTTCTTATTGATTTCTTTTTCTAAGAGAAAAAACATTTCTACGTCAATAGGTATCAGCAAAAGATTTTAAAATCAATAATATAATTCTAATGAAGATGAATTTACTTCTCACTTTTGTGGGCTTTTTGGATGCAATCCTACTTACAGTGAAAGCCAATTGCCAAGACTGTCACAAATTAGACAACTGAGAAGTAAGCAGCAAGTTTGTTAATTACTAGGATTAATTTAATGAACTTGCTCTCTTTAAGCTTCATGAGCCATGCTGTCTATAGGAGTGTGTGAAGGTCCACAGCAGTAATGTCAGGAGGCAATTAAGGACAACTACTGAGAAATTTTGTAAGGAGGGAGGAGAATAACAAGGCAAATGTTTCGTGGAAAACTGCATTATTACACAAAATTAAAAACAGCCAACTGAAAGAATCAAATAAAGGTCATTTTGGTCCTACCGAAGTATATTGTCTTCTGAAGGCAGAAAAACAGCCACTTCAGCCACAGTGTTACCCTGCAGCCCAGGCCACTCCTCAGGTGAGAAATTGCCTAACAAATTTTTCCCACACCTGAATCCACTTAATACTGGATGCCAACTACTAGTCATGCCTTCAGATCTCAAAGTGAAACCAGCATTCATGTAAAAACACTGCTAAAGGAATATAATTTAATACAACACCACACACATTGTTGCTTTTCAAGCCCTTTTTGAATTTAAAACCATGTGAAATGATAAAATTATGAAGTATCACTTATGAAACAAACCCTACTTCTTCCTGTTTATCAAAATTACACCAGGAAAGACCAGCACCAACACAGACTGAAATCACTACAGTTGCACACAATTCCCTTTAAATCCACAAGTTTTAACCTCCAAAAAACCTCTAAGCGCCAGACAATTGGATGTGATGATCCAGAGGAAGTTTAAGGTTCCCAAAAATATTTCACCCCCCCTAATATTTTCAGGAGAAATAAAACCATCCCAACCCTCTCTGGGGGAAACACTTCCAGGTGTCACAACTGGGAAAATGCATCTAGGAAAAGTGGAACTGTGTCAAGCAGGGAGGAAAAAAAAGGTCCTGGGGCAGGAGGTAGGAATAAGGGGCAGGAGGGGATGCTCCGAGTGCTGGAGTGGGAATTCCCTGCTGCCTGTGCAGAGGATTATCATGGCACAACGTTTACCTGTAGAAAGACTCGCTGGAGCAGAGATCCAAAGTGCAGCTCTTGGATGAGGATGTGTCCTGAAGGAACTGCAGCCTCTGGAGAGCCCGTGCTGGAGCAGGTTTATCCTGAAGGACTGCAGTGCACAGCAGGATCCGTGCTGGAGTAGGGGAAGAGCACGAGGAGGAAGGAGCAGTTGTTCTGGAGGCACTGCAGCCTCTCTTGGTCACCTCCTGGTGCCACTTGGTGGAGATTCAGGAGCTGGGAATGAAGGACTGAGATGGAGCCAGTGGAAAGGAGGCGTTTTTGATTTTGCCTCTCACCACCCAAATCTTCTTTAAACAGCAAAAAATAAAATGAACTGTCCCAGAGCCTGTTTTGCCTGGGAAGGTGATTGTAGGAGACCTCTCTGCTTTTAACCTCCTGGCTGGTGTTTTCCTCCTGCCTCGTTAAGGTGGGGGAATTCAGAGCAGCTGGGTGGGCACCTGGCACTGCCCCAAGGTCAGCCCACCCCGACAGCAGGGGATGGACTGAGGCACCACTGCAATATTCCCCCTGGGATGTGCCAAATGCACTGTGGCTTATGGAGCTAATGGAACACTCATCAGAACTTCATGAGGAAAATAAGCCACTGTTGTAATAATGTGATTAATTAGCTGTAGCAATTACTATGTTGAAACAATGCACAGCCCCTATGTATCCCATTTCCTTGAAAAGCTGTTTATAATTATTTATAAAGCTTTCAGAATCCTTTTTTTCCTTTGGGGTGGTGGTGGGGCAATATTTAGATGAAAGTAAAGAGGTACTTTTTCTGACTTCTCCCTCTAAATAATTAAGGCTGGATATTAATGTTTGGATACTTAAGGTTTGCTATTCTCTTAACTAAGACCTAACAGATATTCTCTCCACCTTATACTGCTTTCTGAGAGCTTATGGTATGGGTGTATTGACAGTGATTAGGTTGAACACAGTAGGAAGAAGAAGTAAGAAGTGTTTTTTTAGTATGAACAAAATAAAAGGAGTGGGTGGTGGAGAATAAATCTTTAAAATGGCTACCCTTGGGAAAGAAATAGAAATACAGCAGAATTCTGCTATTTGTCTAACATATGGTATAGATAAATGTCTGATGCTGTTACTGAAACTGCACTAATTCCCTACAGAAAAGTGCTTTCTGTAGCTTTGATCAGCAGACAAATATTCAGATATTAAATACTGACAAGAAAAAATATGGACAGGACAAGTGTTACTTTTGATGTTATTTAAATTGATAAAGTTAAATAATTTCAAATAAAAAAATGTTTCCCAATTTTAGAGATAGCTAATAATTAGCTACTCAGATGCATTAGAAGAGCCTGGTAACTACTCCTTTCTCCATAAATTATTCTATAACTGTGTTGGATTCCAGTAGAGCTTTAAAAGTATTTTTTTAAAAATGTGAATCTAATTTGTTTGCTGTTTGGAGCTTCTGCTGGATGTGTGGGTGGAATTGAGGTGGACATATCCCAAAGAACATTATTTTTTTTTTAATATTAAAGAAACTGTGGGAGGGAAAAAAACCCTGGAACCTAAAGGTCTATCCTAAACTATTTACATGGTAAGATTTGATTCTGCTTTGGCTCAAAGAAAATGCCCTTTTAGATGATTATAAAAGCTGAAAAAGTACATTAATTTTAAAGGTTTAATGCCATAATTACTATGGTAATCACATTTTCTCTGGTAAAAACACGAATGTAGTTGGGTACAGCACTTGAGGATAACACGAACAACGTGTATTTCAAACAAATAGGTAACATTAGTGGAATCTGTTTCAAACTCAAATTCTTCACACTGTGTATTTTATCAAAGCCAGATCAGCCTGGAAAGTGTGGGAAGGCTCAAAGGCATTTTGTGTGCTTCTTCCAGGACTGTCTCTGAGAAGTGGAAGGAGATTAAATTTGTGTTGCTATTTGTTACACCTTTGAACGAAATGTCTGAGTCTCTGATGTCGGAGCAAAAGGTGATTTGTGGTGTCTCATCTTTGATGTTCCAGTGTGTTAAACCCTTCAGTAATGAGGCAAAGCGTGAGAGTAAAAATCAAATACAGGCTGGAAGACTTAAATTCCTGGGGTGAAACCCTGTAGCTCCTCAAAGCTGGTGGGATTTCTGTCTGTGTCCTGTGGGCATGGAACAAGATGACCTTGAAGGTCCCTTCCGACCCAAACCACTCTGGGGTTCTGTGATTCTATAACTGTGGACTTCCCTCTGAGAAAGGAACGAGAAATTTGTATATTCATAACCAATATGAGCAAGATAAAGAGGGATTTGGGCTCAAAAGCTGGGCAGTAATAGTTCAAAGCAATCCTTGGCACAGTGGAAAGATGAGCATGACCACTTCCCATTTCCCTAGTGATGCTGGAAGGGGTGAAAGCCAATACTGGGTGAATTTTGTGTTCATGGCGTCCTGCAAGAAACAAATCGTGGCAGAAAACTGTCACTTCTAATTTGAGATGAAATAGAAAATGAGATTTTTCCCAATCTACAGTGAAAGCAGAAGGCTGGAAATAATCAGTAGATGTGTGTACACTTTTCCTTATATACATACTTAAAAAAATAATACTTTAAAATCATTGCACAACTAGAAATTTCGTACGAGTCATAGATACACCCTGAGTCCATCCATTCAGCTGCAGTATTATTCTTGTTTTGTATGAAATCCCCTGCCTCTGATAAAAATAATCTCACACTGTTAAATGCCCACCCTGCTAATTGTCTCAGTGAAAGGTTAGCTTGGTGATTTATTTCTACTCTTTTACTGCTGCTCTGTGGCGAGTTTATGACCACAGAAATGCTTCTTTCTGAGAGGAATTTGTGTGTGTGTACTTATAGCTTTATATGCATCCTGAAATTGTCAGAATTATAAAAAAAAAAAGGTTTAATTTTGAAGGTTTGGGGAGTTTCTGCACAGTTGCACTTCCAATCTCACTCACAGGTGTCACACTACCTTGTAGGAATTACTGCAAATATTTTTTGTGTGAGGGAAAAAAACCCTCTTGTTTGCTGTTCCTCCATAAATAATTACAACATAAAAAGGAAGAGTAGGAGATATTTCTTGTTCGTTTGCATAAGTAGCACTAACCTGCACAAAAAGCACCCGAAATCCAACATAGAAGTGTCTTATCCAACAGAAATTATTTCCAGAACTTCTAATTTAGTTGTGATTTTAAAAGTTCTAAGGCTCACATCCTCACCTAGAACCAGAATTCCCTAAAACATGGAGTTATGATTTATAAGCAAAGTACCCACAACTCTTTCTTGGTAACTATAGATATTTTTTTCTCTTTTATGTTGAGCAAAACTTCCACTGAAAATGTGAACAAAACCTTCACATCCTCAGCATTTAAGATTTGTCCCAGGAATGATGGAAAAAGTGATGACTATGGAGAGAAAATATATTTAGGATGACAGAAAACAGCCCTGCAGAAATATTAGTAATAAGATTTAGATAAGGAGCTTCAGCAAAGTGACTGGGGACAAAGCTGACAAGTCCTAGATTTTAAAACAGGTTATGTGGAAGTGGATGAAACAGCTCTTAATTTACTTGTGTACTGACATCTACTTTGAATATCCTATTCATTAATTAATTGTTATTTATTTATTTATATTTTAGTAACACAAACATTTAAAGCCCTAAAATGGCTATAGGCAAAAGTTGCCCACTCAGCTGATATGTGAACTATCTCTTTGCTGTTGAAGGCATGAAGAGAAATGTCCAGAATTCCAAGGCTGGATTTCAGAGCAACTGAAATTATGTTTCAAGTGGTCATTTTCCATTCCTGGTGTTCGTTCAGGGTGGTCTCCTGGGAACACAAATTGGCTTTTGTATTCAATCATGTAATCATAGATGATTGAATTCAATCACGTAATCATGTATTGGATTTTAGAACATCCTGAAGTCATTAGGATAAGTTAATCAAATGGACATAATTGTTTAAGAAAAAGCATAATCTTATTTTGTTATGGGAAAACCACCCTTTATCTCACATTGTGCAACAGTTTACATGGGTATAAACATAACAAAATTCAAGACTTTAGTAGAATTAGTGGGAAAACGGTGACAGCTACAGAAAACAAATATCACAATGTATAGAAAGTACCAAAAAAACATTTTGGGGTGTTCCTGCTCAAATGTTAAACAGAAAATATCTGGAAACTCAGAAGACTACTACTATAAGAAGATTAATCACAGGGTTTGTTGTTTTATTGTTGCTCTGTTTATCTCTGAAAGTTTTTCAATAATTGGTCCACCAAAGGAAAAGAACCTACTCAGGGCTGTGTTTCAGTTCCATGACACAGGGGCCAGAATTGTCACAAATTAAATTTCTTTTTTTGATCTCTAGTGTGTCTGTCAGTTTTTATGGGAAAAAAAAAAAAAGCCAATTGCCTCAGGAAGGGGACTATCCAGGTAAAGACAAAGGAAGTTAATCTGAGAACAATGAAAGGCAAATCAATAATGACCTTCTATCCCACTCTTTATGCCTGGATTTACTAAGGAAGTGGTACTGTAAATTATTGGCTTCAAATAGGTACTTGAACCATATCTCTCCCTTTTGTTAAGTGTGTGTAATGATTAGTGACTTGAAATCATAGAAAATATTTAAGAATAAAGATGGTTGATGCTACTACATTTTGCCTTCTTTTCCAGAAGGATTTTTCATTTTTTTACTTTGGTCTATCTTATGTCTATTTATTACTTTTAACTCCCTTTCCAGAATAACATAAATAGTGTTTCTCAGAAGCGTAATGATGTTTATTTCTGTAAAAAATATTAATAAACTAAATAAAGATTGATGATGGACAAAAATCTATACTCAGACGAGATCTACTTTTCTTTTCTGAATTTGTTTTATCTCTTCTGCTGTAGAGAAACAACCAGAACACAGAGAATGGGGTCTCAGGTTCAAAGAATAAAGGATCATTGGTTCTGATTCACACCCTTCAAACATGGCCCCAATTTAGATGGATACAATGGCTCAAAATAAAGAGTTATTTTCTAGTTATGAGCTAAAATAGCCATTATGGCAGAGAATAAAAATGCCCATTAAATTCACAAGAAGCTTTGTCTTTTTGTATTTCCAGGGAAGTTTTGCAGACTTTCATTTTTAGGTTCCTTTTTTTGCACTGTCACCTGAATTTTTCCAGGCTTCTCTCAACTAAAACATCAAATCTTTCCACATCAGGTCATTAATAAGGTGGGATATAACCTCCTTTCTAGTGAGTTGCTGTTGCTGTCCTGCCCTTTGTATTGACCACCCTGCCTTGGATTTGTTTCCTCAGCATATTTCTGTGCCTTACTCTGCATTTCTTCTTCCAAGTTGTTTATAACCTAAATCAGCCAACACATCTGAGAGCAGGTTTGGAACCTGATCTTTTGTGCACCTGCATTTTTACCTCTAATTTCCAAAGTCTTGTCGTTCCTATTTGCCCTCTGTCACTGGGATCCAATCAAGTTCTGCATCTTTGAGCTGCTCATAATTTGTAACTTGCTGATCTCACTGATTAGTCATTTGTATTTTGGGATTGATTTAGATGGAGTAGCCTTTTGAATATTTTCACTGGGTCTATAAAGTGATTTCCTAAATGCCCCAGTAAATTACAAGTAGGGAATTCCCACTCAACGCTCTTCAGAAAAAGAATTTATGAGATGTGTTGCAGTGATTTCTCTTTGATAAAGGCATCCAGATGCTCTACAATCATCAAATAATAAACTTCTATAGTTTTTCTTACCATAATAGCTGATAAACTTATCCACACACTTGTTATGTCCCCAAACTTTATTGTGTCCAAACTCAAACTTTCTTTGCTAGTACTTTTATATGTAAAAAATGAACATTCTCCTTATTTTTCCTCATATTTTCTAAAGTGAAATTTTATACCTCTACTTACTCATATTTGGACTTAGGAAGACATTTTGCATCAGGAATTTCTGTAGGAATGCAAACTTCCACTGACTCCTGAGAGGGCAAAGTGACTGAACCGGGAGATCAAGATCAAAAAGACAAGCTAATTCTGACACCTTATTTTTTCTCGTAACAGGACGTTCATTTTCCTTAAGTAATGAAATCCTGCACCTTATTCTCAGACAAGACTATTAAAAATGACATCTATTTCCTATTCACACTACACCTATGAAGTTGTGTGGCTTTTTGTGATGGTTGTTCTCAGTTGTTTGAAACCTTGTTACTGTCAGCCTTCCCCAGTCTTCTTGAGGCTGGTCTAGTAATGTGCATTATCACATCAAATTATCAAATTATTGCATTTTTAGCTCCTTACTGCTTCATCATTCTCATCCAGAATGCCTGACCTCGGCCAGGAAGGTCTCCTGGCACTCCCTGAACTACAAGAAAACAGTGACATGATGGGTCATTTTGCTCAGGGCACTCCTGGCTCTGTGCCATGAACTGCAAACAACAATCCTGCATTTATGATGAACAATTTGTGACAGGTACCTCAGCAGCCAGAATAATCTGCCAGCCCAGTAGCCAAAGCCATCTTAACTCAGTGGCCCACCAGCAAATGGTTTCTGAAGTTGATAATCTTGTGTCACAGTCACAGAGTTCCTGAATGGCCTGGATTGGAAGGGACCTTAAAAATCATCTCCTTCCACCCCCTGCCATGGGCAGGGACACCTTCCACTAGCCCAGGTTACTCCAAGCCCCGTCCAACCTGACCTTGGACACTTCCAGGGATGGGGCAGCCACAGCTTCTCTGGGCAACCTGTGCCAGGGCCTCCCCACCCTCACAGCCAAGAATTTCTTCCCAATATCCCATCTAACCCTACTCTGTGTCACTTTGAGGCCGTTCCCCCTTGTCCTGTCACTCCATGCCCTTCAGACTGGGCCTGGTTTTATTACCTCTATAAGTAGTATGAATACGCTCTGCACATAATGGAAATGTAAAAAAATGTAAAGATAAATTTAAAAACAAAATAAATTAAGTTAAATCAAAAGGCAGCTAAAAATTCCTGTACCAGGAATCCAACTATGGTCTCTTATAAGTTAACCAGTTTCAATTTCCTTGTACCTGGAGCTGGACCAGTTAACCTGCAGAGATTCCTTCCAAACTTAATTACTCCATAATTCTACTAGGAAGTCCTGACTTTCACTCTGAGGATGGTGGAAAAAACTGTCATTAAAAAAAATCAAGGAAACCATACAGATCACCACAACAGTACTGACTGTATCATTCTCTTTTCCCTTATTATTAAAATATACTAAAGCTGGTAATACTAACTTAACCCAAGTGAAGAGACAGACAAGCACATAGAGTTACCTAAGAAATTCTTATTTTCTCACAGTTCCTTACATTTTAAAATAATAGATTCTTCCCTTCAGGACCTTTCACACCATTTTTATCACAACTCAAACGTTCTCCACCAACAAGTGTAATTTTCATTCTGAGGACAGGAACTTAGGCTCTTTTTCTCCTTTCTGTTTAAAATTTACAAAAACAAACAAGCAAAACCTGAAAACAAACAACTAAAAACAAACAACCAAAAAAACCCCCACAAATAAAAATATCAGCAAAGTTTAGTGCAGACAAAAATGAACATGTTCAGCAACAGTTTGAATTTCAAAGAAGCTTTTGCTTCAGACTATTTTCTCACTAATTTTGTAATCTGGAAACAGAAAGAAGAGATGGAAGCTGGTACTGAAATACTCAACACACTAAAACCACTGAGAGATCTGTGACAAGAACAGGAAAATTTTGCTTTCCCTTAGCATAAGCCATAAGTGTACTCCATCAGTTCTGCTTATTCTCCAATATTTATGCCAAAATTAATTTTTTTCCCCAATTAAAGACGATAATCGCTTAAAATATCTGATTATTATCAGTGCTACTGCTTGTTCATGTTTTCTAATCAAAACTACTTCTCTCGTGGTGTTAAACTTAATTTTGACCATCACTGCTGCTGCTGTAGCACAACCAGCACAACTGAAGTCATCCATTCAATCTGGGCACCAGGTATCTAACACAGAATAAATTAGAAAAGTATTAGCTATCTGTAATCTATTTAGTGTAATTTCCTGGATGAATATCTGTACTCAGTTGTGAATAGAAATCTTTTTTTTTTCAAGATCATTGATTGTGTCCTTAGAAAAGTAACTCTCAAAGATTCTCATTAAAAGTCTGTATGACAATTTTAGTAGAAATGTTTCCTCCTCTCTTTAGCTGACCGTTTTTGCAATTGAAGAGTATCATTGCAAAAGTCATCCCAGTTTGCTAGACGAGGAACATCAGAGAAAGTTTAATCCTTTAGTAGGCATATAACTCACTCTTCTCAATGATTCCTGTGTCCTTTTGTCCTTTATAAAAGAGCTGAGGATGTATATATAACCAGGCTTTTCCTCATGCCCAGTTTTTCCAGTACATTTATTTTCACTGAGCTGGCACCAATGTCCATTCCTATTGCAATTTCAGTCACTATTACCTGCCTCTGCTCAAGTACCAAATATTCAAATCTGCACATATTGAGTTTCAACAAGTTCCATGCAGTCTTGTCCTCCTGGACTCCTTTACATAAAATTATGTGCTTTTTCCTTTCCATGGATAGGATGATAAAGCTTAATTCATGTCCACTAACTCAGCTCCAAAACAATAAAATTGAGTTAAATCTCTCTCTTTAATAGTGAACTTCTTAAGCCAAATTCTCCTGAGAACCAGCTCATTCTGCTTTTGGAGTCTATTTCTGTTGCACGGTAGAAAAAGGATAAGCCTATTCTTAAACCAGTGCTTAGATAAGTTCTGACATATTTTACCCATCACTGATCAAGCACTTCATCTAATTAGCTTTCTAATGAACTGCTCAATTGCAAAGCAGGTATGCTGCATCTTTTTCTCTAACTGCTCTATGGGAGATCTTTTAAAAATATACTACACTGGTAACAAAATTCCTTTTCCCCCTCAAGGGCTCTGTGTAGGGATGGGCCCTCCCAGCGTGCCCAGCTCCAGGTTTAGCTGATCCCCTCTCCCCTCATGAGCCCCTGTGTGTGCAGTCAGTGTTTGTCCCAACAGCCTCTGTCTCCACAGAGGGGGCAGATACAGAAGTTATGAACTGGATTAAAGTGGGTAAGATGTTCTTGCCTTGTTGTTGAACTGGGGTAATGAAATATTATGTGCCATCGTTCAAAGCTGGCACTTCAAGTGCTTCCTCTAGGGCTCTGCAACAGGCTTGATTCCTCAGCTGCTTCTGTAATCGCTTCTTTGAGCTTTGTTTTGTTGCTTTATCCCAATCCCTTAGACCACCAGCAATAAAGACCAGAGAAAAAATGCCTAAACTCCACACTTCAGTGGAAGCCCGTTAATTAAATTTTACCATTAAACTTCACCATTTCATGCAAATCATGTCTTGCAAAATGCACCTCCCCTGCCCGAGGGGTTGTGATGGTTGCCAGCTGACCTGCAAGGAGCCAGCCACGTTGTCCTCTCCACGTCTGACTGGATGTGTCTGCCAGACTGCATCGCTCCCCTGGCTCTGCAGGCTTCCCTGGGCATCCTGTCTGCTGCACAAAGGCCACAGTTCCTCTGCAGAACACCTGCAGCCAAACAGCTTTTCTAGTAAGGAAAAATAAAACCCTGAGCACCACCAGTTTCTAGGAGAGCTGAAGAGGACTCAGGATTTCGGAGGACGATTATTGAAAATTCGAAACAGGAATTTCGGAGTGGGACTTCTGACTCCTCTTTAAATACCATATTTTTTAGAGTGCTAATAGAACAAAAACTGCCCAGACCAGCAGGATGAAGGAATATTATTTAGGTGATTAGCACCCCGGAAGAGTGCAGAGAGCCAGTCAAAGCCAGCTCTAAAGCACACGACATGCTTAACGAGAAGCCACAGGCAAGCTTTGAGCACAAATCCCCTAATCCTATTGATCCTGCTCCTGGAAAAAGGGAAGCTCTTGTGTGCCACAGAAGGGTGACAATATCCAGTAAGTGCCCAAGGCAGGCAGTGTTTGCTTCGGGGAACTTCATCACGGAACGTTCTTCATTACTTGAAAAATCACTTCTGTCAATACTCCAGCCACATCCTCCCTGGCTGCTGCTGCTTAAGATGCTGTCAATCTTCCCATATGATTTTGTGAACCATATAAATCCCAAGTCGTTTAAAGGCGTTATTATCTCTGCTGATAAGGTTACCCCAGTCAGGAGTTGGAGAAATAGGAAAATAAAACTTATTTCGGTCCTTTTGTTTGCCAATCTCTCAGTCTCCCAATGTGAAAACATAAGGTTTCAACCCAGAATTGTAGTATGTATTTGAATATATTCTCATAGACATAAATCTGCTCACAGTGTTCAACCAGGAGTACAATTCTATTATAAATCAAAGAAAAGTGTTTTTTTTTTTCTTTCTAGAAGCAATTATCTTTGAAAGCAGGCACTTCATTCATACAGATTATCTGACATGCCAGAACAACCTGTTTGGTTAATTTTTCTGTAGGTTTTTCCACATGGGTTTACCCATTCCCCAGAAGAATGTAAATTCTCCTCCCTAAAGTGATTGTTATTCCTCATGTCAGAGATTACTCTAGTTTTACATACTTGGATATAGATCTCAAACCACAAAGTCATAAAAAAAAATATTGTTGATTCTGATTTGATTAAAAGTGTATTCAAAACATCTCCCTTTGTGAGAAGAGTTATCAAAAGATTTTTTCCACCCATAGTGTCGTTTTTATTTTTCAGAACTGGAGCACTACAAAATGCATATCAAAATAGAGGCTGAAATTACTGTGTTAATGGCAATTTCAAATTTTATTCTGCTTCCGTTGGTAAGATATCAGCAATAATCTAAATTTATAAGTGGCTGTTTCAGAAAAGAAAAGAAAAATTTTATTTTATGAAGGAAATTTAGGGAAGAGACTGTAAGGACATTCTGGCCCTTGAATAACAAGTAACAATTATCTTAAGTTGTCATAACAGCAAGGAAGCAACAAAATATGATTTTGATAATTGTAAAATATCCTTAGCTCCCTAACTCTCTGAGAAAATAATCTGTCCTTGTGCCTCCCATTCTTAATTGTTTTTGTCCAGGTCAAGACTGGTATAAAAAATAAAATTAAATAAAATTTTGTCCTTTCATGTCTCTGTGGACAATGAGCACATGCTCACACACCCAAAAAAAAGTTAAAAAAAGGTGATAATGATGAGATACTTTTTATACCACTCAAACTGTGAGTAACTATTTGAATATCCAGCAGAGAAATTGGGCAATTAATTATTCCCACTTACTGTCCTGGAAAGAACAGAGAATCATAAAAAATAAGGAGAGGAAAAATGTGAGCTGGTGATTCATCTGTTTGACTCAAGGCAGAATGAATGAGTGGCAAGCAACAATTTAAAATATGCATAAAACTGCACAACTAGAATTATTGTTCATCCTGTTGCTGCTTGTTCTTTTTTTACCTTTCATTAATTTTCACTGTAATTTAACTAAATATAAAATGCAGAAAAATTATTCGCTTCGTACAGTGGAAAGATGGGAGTTCAGTTGCAGGAGTGGCAGAGAAAAACTGTGTTCTGCAAAAGGAACGTGGTGTATGAATGGTTTTTGTGCTCTGAGAGAAACAGATGGGCCCCCAATCAAATGTCTCACAGGGAGGATTCTGACCCCAGAGGTCGGTGGGAAACCAGGCTGGAAAAACATCATCATGTTTCCAGGAGATGGAAGTCTATCAAAGGAACCACCAAGTGGAAATGTTCTGTGACACCACAATGTTCCATGGAGCATTACATCAAAGAATCATGGAATCATTTCAGTTGGAAAGGACTTCTAAGGTCATTGAGTCCAACTGTTCCCCCAGCACTGCCAAGGCCACCACTAACCCGTGTCCCCAAGTGCCACATCCACATGTCTTTGAACACCTCCAGGACAGGGGCTCCAGCACTTCCCTGGGCTCGAGAAGGTGCAAGAAATCTGAACAACTTTGAGATACCTGTCTCATCCTTTTAATTTTCTATGTGAATAAAATACATAGCCATTTTTTTTTTACATTTCCTTATTTCTGTATTTCTGATATGATCATATCGATGATTGCTTTAGCATGTAACATTGCATTGCAACACTCTTGAATCATAGAATCATTAAGGTTGGGAAAGACCTCTAAGATCATCGAGATATCATCAATAATGGATAATTTTCACTGCCCATGGCAGCGGGTTGGAACAAGATGATCTTTAAGGTCCTTTCCAACCCAAACCATTCTGTGCTGCTGGAACTGACACCAGAAGATACACTGCAAATAGAAATTAATCTTGCAAATCATTACAGTTTGACATTTAACGGGCATTCTAATAAAGTTTGAACACAAGGATGCTTCTAGAGATTTATTCAAAAAGGTCACAAAACCCAGCCATAAATTTGCATTGCAATTTGAATGAAAACTCACAGCTTTATTTTTGCACTGTCACTGCTATGGCAAATTTGGCTATGACACTAAGGTTACTGCCTGGGTCTTGGAAGAAAAGTTCAAGGAAAACTCCGGTGCCTACAAGGGGCCATTAGTTTAAAGTCCCCTTGGAAAAGCAGTACCTGCACTGCCCTCAATGCCAGGGTAAGACACTCTCTTCAGACTTCAAAATCATGGAATCACAGCATGGCCTGAGTTGGAAGGAAGCTTAAAGCTCATCCAGTCCCACCTCTGCCATGGGCAGGGACACCTTCCACTAGCCCAGGTTGCTCCAAGCCCTGTCCAACCTGGCCTTGGACACTTCCAGGGATGGGGCAGCCACAGCTTCTCTGGGCAACCTGTACCAGGGCCTCCCCACCCTCCCAGGGAAAAATCATCTCCATCAGCTCATTTTGTTGCTGACTTGGTTTTCTATTTTCTTTTTTTCTTCCTGTTACCAGACTCTCCCAGGGGAGTCAGACATTTCTGTACCCATGTAATAGCTGGATTCTAACTATACAATAATAATTTCTGTATCAACACTGAACCGTTTTTGAAAACTCTATTTGCAAGTCCTTTATACTGAAAATAAAACAAGAAGGTAAAGGAAACAAATTAGGAAATGCATGGATTTCAGGTTGCTTTTATATACCCCTTTATCTCATTTTCAAAGGATCACTCCCTTACTTAGTCTTTCTAAACTAAGCTTCACCCTGAGTGGAATTTCCAGAGGAGTTATAAAGTCCTGAAAAATGGGTTTTATAACAGAAATGTTAACAGTTGACTCCGAACAGTAGCAGAGTTACCAACCCCTGCTATAATATAGTAGTCTCTAACTACTCTAATTCTGGTGAAAAGTTGCTGTAATGTGACTCCCTATCTATACTTAGACCACATCATTTCTCTTCTTTATGGTCCTCATTATGGTAAGGAAAATGCATGTCCCCCTAGAGAAAGCTGGTAAAAGAGGATCTAAGTACTTTTAAGCTCTGTTTCTTTTCCATCAGTGCCTGAATATAAGGCTGGAGGATCTAATGTGCTTACAGTAATGAGAAACACTATCAATCCTCCTCAGAAAATGAAGACTTAGATGTGGTACAGAATTCTAAGAGAAGTTAATCTATAGTGCCTTTTGTCTTGAAGGATTCCTGGGTGTTTTAGTGACTAATGTCCCTGAACAACATCCACTCATCCCAAAAAAAACACAGCCAGCTGTAGGATGGACAAAGCATCCTTTCCCCATCTTCAGGGCCATAACTGTCCTCATGCTCACAGAACAGGAGGAAAGCAGAAAACAGAGAATATATTCCTAAAATGAACTACCAAGTGGGAGGCACAATAGTTTTGCATCAGCTGGTCTCCTGATGCTTCCTATAGGTATAATCAAAAAATTCTTTATAGTGAGCCGACTGTATATGTGCTTTTATTAGAAAAGAGAATGCCTAGTGTTTGTGCTATTAATCTGTTCTGGAACAGCACTACAATCACACAATGCCTCTGTTCTAACTGTGCAGTTGCACTTGATATTTTTTGTGCTGAGGGGGCAGGAGAGTGAAAGGATGCAGATATTATATTGGAAAATTCAAAATTAACAATACATATTTAATGAAAAAATATATTTTACAGTAACATTTTCAATACTGTTAAGTACTCTTTCTTCACACTTGCATTTTTCCAGTATTAAATTAGAGGTTTTTTGATGTAATGTTTGTGTTCATGAATACTATGTGTTTATGTGTGTTAGAGGGAGAGAGAATTTATGCACATAAACTGTCATTTCAAGGTCAGATTGTGAAATGCAATTGCTATTAATGACAGTAAACACCAGAGGTGGATAAATATGGGTAGCTTTTAGCAGATGAGCAGCTTAGACCATTGCTTAATATTTTTTAGAGCAGACAAAACTTTTTTGATATGCAGTGGAAAACAGTAGCAAAGGCAGAGCAAAGTCAAAGCTATAATCAGAATGTACTGTGATTAAAAAAGAATAAATCAGATGGATACAGGAGATTATGACCATCTGTATATTTTTGCCTCACATGTCACTCCCACCCGTACTTGAGGCCCCAAAAAAACCTCATCCTCAACGTATTTGCCCAGGAATATATATCCCATTTCAGCCTGGGATAACTTCCATTCAACAAAACATGCAGCTCCAAAAGAGGTTAATCAATATGAATTGCTGGTCAAAAAAGGAATTATTGGGAGGAGATGGAAGGTGCCTTTCATCCCTAGGACATCACTTACAAACCCCCTTTGCACGAGGTGAGACTTTCCTACACGAGTCCCCTGATGCCCCACCCATAACTCACTGCTCTGCCTGGGTCCAACACAGGTGACAATCCTTGGCCAGCACTGAGACCTTCACATCTAACACAGAACACAGTAAATCTGTGCACAGTTCAAACACAGGAACATGTAAGTATGATGTTAATTCTCTTTGTACAGAATATGCATTAGTTATCCCTTCTGGCTGAGAATCAAATTTTTTGCCCGTGTTGAAGCAAACACGACTGTAATTTTATTTTGTCTTGCTCTGAAAATGAAGCTAAATGACCTAACTGTCTTTCCATCCACTTGGTGGTGCTGTTTGCAAAATACATACTACGCAGTGAAAAAGAAGAAATGAAATCCAGAACTTATTTTACTCCTAGAAAATAAGGTGAATAACGAGTCAATGTTCTTAGAGTCTGCTTTAGATACAAAAGCTACACCATCCTGTCATCCCAGCTTTCCCTGCATTTTCAATTAAAGGCAGCAAATTTTACACCCCCTCCCAATTACCAAATCTTTTAATCTTTCCTTAAAACTCATGGCCATGTGACACAGCCAGTAAGGTCACTTGCATAATTAGGATGACTCATGTAACCAAGTTTGTCAGATCAGCATTTTGAATGCAGGATTTGAATTTTTGCCAGAAAAAAAAGACTCTGCAATTTCAGACCCTGATCTTCAACGACTAAAATATTTGAGAGTTTTCATATTCACCCTCTCCTTACACAAAAGTTTAAACCACACATATTTGGGTTATGTCTATATTTGAAGGAATATCAGTAGCCAGCTAAAAGTATTAAGGTTATGAGACTACATAATGTCAGTAGGGCACATCAGTGGTGCAGTCTAATAGATTATCTAAGTAGGATGTATTATGCAGCAGAATCAGGAGGCTTATATTGGAAACCGTGCTGTAATAAAACACATTTAATGAGCTAGAATTAATACAGTGTGATGTAGGCATGCACAGCATAATGGGATCTTGCAGGGATCAAAAACAAAAAAAGAATTATTTGTTGTGATTCCTAGAAATAGAATTAAATTCCTATAGATTTTTCTACAGCAAGAGTAGAACAATCAGGTACTTAAATTGCTGACAACTTGGTATGTAGGCCCACATAAAATATTATTGCTTTTAAATAAAACCATGCAAAAATATTTTTAGATCTTGGGTACTTTACATTTATTAATAAATATTTTATGAAGTTCCATCACAGAAGTTATTTAAACATGTGATAAGCCTGAATAATTAGTCTGCAGCACATATCACGAATAAAACAGATTACTTGGGGGAAAAAAAAAGCAAAAATGCCAGGCTTGCCTAAGACACAAAATGAAGATGTGAGATGAGGCACTGAAATGACATTAACCTTGATTAAGGTTACTGCCTAAAACTGATTGTCAACACAGGATCTTTCAGTGCATTACCCTTATTCCTGTTCTTATATCTCATCTTAATCTGAAGGGAATTTTAATGGACTTTTGAAAAACATGTTAATAGTTACATGGAAAAAGGAAGTGTCAGAATCACATATAAATTCTTCCCATGGTAATTTTCCCTTCACTCTCCTCTCCCCTCTGCAGTGGCTTTCCTCCATTAGAGCAGGCCTTGTCCATAACTGTCAGGCTGTGCACAACAATTTCAGGGAGAGTTTTTTGGGTCACTCGGCTTTGCCCGTCTTGGATGCTGTTGTTGTGTGTGAGTGTTGCAAAGCAATTTAAATTTAGTAGTAGAATGGCTAAGGCTTAAGTAAGAGGGTAGGCCTAGAAAGCAACACTTTACAGTAGTGAGTTAAGCAACAGCCTTGTTCGTGGGAATAGANACTTAAGCAGATTTATGATTAGAGTAGATGATTGTTAATTGTTATAAACTACTGCACCTGGTTTGCTATAGAAACTGTAATTGTTTTAGCCGTGAGAAATACATGTAAACTTGTTTGTGTATAAAAGCTGAACTGAGAACGAGGATCGTCGGAACCCTGTCTTGGGGCGTTAGCCCGCAGGTTCCCGGGGCCCCGAATAAAGCACCCATAAACCGGCACTCTGTTGGTTTGTGTCTTTGTTTACGGGCAACATGAGGGCTGGCCCTGCCAGGCTGACATGGGCACTGCTGTATCTGCTCCTGCCTCCTTGGAGCTCATCTGCCAGATGCAGGGCCCAGAGCCCCTGCCCTGCTCTCGCCAGCCCGGCAGAGCCCGTCCTCTTAGAGCCTGACTACCCTCCCTGCCAGGCTGGGGGATCAATGGACACAGGGACTTGTCACACAGTCCTTCAGAGATGTGGCAGTGGGGGAACAGAGGGAAGGAAAACAGTCCTTCTCTTCCAACACCCATGGGTGGGCTTTTACTACCTTTTACTTCTCCTCAGCCTGGAGGATGTCCTGGGTGGAGAACTGCCTTTAGCTCTTTAGAGTGCAAAGTTTATGCAGTAGCCTTGTAGAGGCACACAAAACCAAAATTAAGTGCATTGCAAATCTCCCCAGCAACCAAATACAGTCCCACATGTTCATTACTTTCTGTAACTCCACCTGTATTTTAGTTTTATCACGATGGCACTTCTGAAGCCCATCTCCCAAGAGCCTTCACCTACCACTGACCATGGGAGCAGGCATGGAGAGGACAAACTTGATTCCTTTCAGTTGATCCCTTTCGTCATTAGATCCAACCACTAATTTATATTTAATCCATTGGAACAAATGAAAACTAGTCTGAAATAAGCCTGCTTGAACTTCCCATAATGTGCATAAGCTCTCAGCACCAACCATTTGGCTTCACAGACATGGTCATGTCGTGTCACACTACTCAATAATGTAGGTATAGATAACATGTGGCTACTGCTGTGCAGTGAAAAAGGAAAGAAAAAACACAAAGCAGGAGTAAAAGGATAGAAAAAAAAAAAGGTTGTAATAAAAATATACTATTTTATATATATATATATATAATGTTACACCAAAATAATTTTCAACCATTAAACACTGAGGGGGAAAAAGGAATAGAAATACATTACTAAATATTTTTAACATAACAGTCAAGGACTTTAATGATTTTGTTGATGTTGATGGATATGAATAGGATCATCTTTGACTTTGAAACTATATTAACCTTTAGAAAGATGCAAAGCATTCATTGTTAAGTCTCTGAGCAACCACACAGTTGCTACTCAGACTACACATAAGTTTCTTGGCAGAGCTTTACTGCAGACCTAGAACTGTAACTGGTTTGTTCTTGTTGTTTAGTTGTAGTTTAGTAGTACCTGGAGACTACAAACAAATGAAATGTAGCCAGTTGGAAAGAGGGATCAGCTGCAGAGAGTTCCAGGTCAACTCACTGCAAATCACACCTCTGAATTCACTCTGGGACTCTGCTCCTGCTGTGACATAGATGTGTCCTAAATGTAAAAAAACACATCTATCAGTCAACATCTCCAACAGCACATTACCCTTCTCAGAGAGAAGGTGCAGTTGTGGTTTAACTGTGTTAAAGTTTGGTGAGAATGATTCCACTGAATCCTGAACAGAAAATCATTGGTAACCAGGTGGTGAAAAAGTTAAATTTTTGTCGTACATCTGTGGAAAAAAAGATAGCTTTGATATTCAACAAATATTACATTCCAGGTATAATCCAGTTTTTTCTTTACACTGTAAGCCTCACAGACCACTTCCAAAGAGTATCAGGCATAACTCTTGCACAGCACATCAGTTTTGCACCAGCAGGATTTCACACTGGAGATCCTGGTGCCAAAAAATGTGGTGGAGATTCCTCAGTGGAAAGAGCTGTGATGAAGTCAAGTAAGAACAAAAAGAAAGCACTGCAGTAAAGGATAATTACTCTGTTTCTACATCCAGAACTGTCACCTAAAATACTTGGCTGTAAATGTTTGCAGAACTGTAGTGCCACAAAACTTTAGGTTTGCCAGTTGTTGATAAAAAGGAAGATAAGTAAGAACAGGACTGAGGACACGTTAATTGTACTACTAGTGAAGAAATTAAGCAGTGAAAAAATTGAGTCTGACTTTGTGATGAATAGCAAAGTCTTAAACACTGACAGGATTGCAAAAATAGTACCATAAATTGGGCATATTATTACAAAACATAAGGCTTTCTGTGCACAGATAACTGACAGTGGGTGGTTTTCTTTTATGAACGGAGTGTAAAAGCTATTAGGAAAAAAAGAAGCATTTTGAAAACAGCTAGAAAGGAGAAAAAGGATATAACCTTGTGTTTGCAAGTAGTCCTTCTAGAAACATCTTTAAACATCTGTAATACGTGGATATGAAAATAACCTATTTTTTATTTTGCTATTCTGCTGGAAAAGACTCACACCTTTGCTAACAACTTTCACAAAAATTTAAGCATCATTTGATTCCTTCTTTAGCCCTGAAAATAAGTCATAAGCAGAATAGTCACTTTGCTGGTCCTCCTCACAGCAAAGCACTTAATCCAATTTTTTTTTTTTTATCTTAAATGAAAGGAAGAGAATTAGTACTTAACTTGAACAAAGTCTGAACAAATACTGTAATCAAGAAATTTGGTCTTGTTTTTCTCTCAGATGTCCTTGAATAGAACACAGATTTACTCTTTAAAGCATCTTGATGACATATTTAACATAAGCATTTGGTTTGGGGCTTGTTAGTCTTGTTTTGGCTTTAGAATTTTGAGATGTGTTACTTAGATGTGATTATTCATTATCCATGGCCTATAGTAGAGCATAGTGGATGAAACAGTGAAAATTAAGCTGCATTCAGTAATATCAAGATGTAGAGCCCAAACTTAAAAAAAAAAAAAAGTAAAATTAAGACCTGTTTTGTATTGTTTATTGCTATTTTGGCTTGGGGTTTTTTTAATATTTTTTAGTGTGTAGAGCCCAAACTTAAAAAAAAAAAAAAAAAGTAAAATTAAGACCTGTTTTGTATTGTTTATTGCTATTTTGGCTTAGGTTTTTTTTAATATTTTTTAGTGTCTAGTCTTTCAGCTCACACTGCTGACATTCCTGGAACTGTTTGATATTTGTCAGCGTGGCAAATGCACACATATCTCTGGCTACAAAGGCAGGGCAGGCAACCCTGCAGGAAGGGCAGTACAGGGATGCTCTGGGGCATCTGGAGAATTACCTCAGCTGAACTGCCAAGGGAAAAGGTCAGGATGTGGCAGAAAAGCCTGAAGAAGTCTTCAGTGAAGCAGCACTCCAGTGCACTGTGTTTTGTGTCATGAGGGAAGAGAGATCTCCTCAGAAAGAGAAGACTGAGAGCCTTTACCAGACCTTCAAGTGGGTCTGAATCCTCCCTGCACCTGAGGTTGAGGGACATCTCACAGTAAGATATAAAAGCTGACCTGAGACCCATCAAAGAGGGGCCCAGAAAAGGAAGAGGAAATGTCCATTCCTCAGGTCTGTGCTTCTGGGGTAATTCTGGACTCCTCATCACGATGAACAGGAGCAGAGCATTAATTCATTCCTTTATGGATCATCCACACTTTGAAACTTGAACATGAGGGCACCTGTCCTTCAAAGCCATTTGTCCTTTGGGAGCACTCCTTTTCCTGGGCATCTGGAGTGTTATCCTTGAGGATGGATGCTGATCCAGGCAAGCTGTGGATGTTGATGAGGGAACCTCTATGAGCTTCAGCTCCTTAAAGCACATTGCTGAGCACAGTGCAGCAAAGGAGGACCTGCCAAAACACACTGGTGGCCAATGGAGGCATTGGTCTGACAGCATGGGCAGCTCATCCACAGGAACTGGACGTGCCCTGGAGTGTAACACCATGATGTCCTACAGGATTATAGCATTCTTTGGAGGAGCACTGGGAAAAACTGTGTGTCCTGTTGAGGGCTCTGACACAACTGGAGTGCATCCCATCCAGAACACAAGGATAATACCATTCCAGATGACCCATAAACTCATGAGCCGCCTAAATAATGCCAGCTGTGACGGGAATGTCAGTGACAGGCTGCTTTTGCCACAGATTCATGGCAGTCTGGCAAATCCACTGACTGCTGGATTAGGATGGAGCCTGGAAACAAAAATCCAATATCACCTGGTCCTGTGAGTGGAGGATCTGAGATGAAGCAAGACTATGGTCCAGATCAATGTCTGGGTATTTTATTTTATGTGGTCTGAAATGAAATAGGGGCTCCATAGTTAAATGCACTGACTGTGTCAGGACCACTCCAGCTTCAATTCTTCCTTCAGGACTCTAAAAAGATTCAATTTCCATTATGAAGTCTCGAAATTATATCAACGATCAGGGTAGAATTAGACCTGATAGAAGTTTGGTGATCTTAAAAAATACAAGATATATCCATCTTTCATTGTAAGAAGATTTTAGCTTTCCACTGGGCTTATAAATTTTTGCACTTTTTTTTCTGTATTCTATCTATTTTTAATAAATAATGTTAATTGAAAACCTTTTTTGCAAATGCACGTTCATTTCTGCTGCATTTATTTTTAGCTTCCTGATGAATTTATAAATTTAATTTTTTTTTTTTTAATAAAATGAACGGGAAAAATAAAAGACAGGAAAATCCACAGTACAGAGGCAAAGAAAAGAGTAAATACATTCATTGCTTTCCTCAAAAGAAATGTATTGTGCAGCTCCTGAGGAATACAATATTGAGATGAAAATGAAGCTGCAATGGAAATGGAATGAGAAATAGGTATTTGCTTCTGGGTGAGCACAACAAACCTATCAGCTACATAGTTAAAAAGCAGCAGCCCCATCTCACCAATTCCTGATGACTAAATAAACTACAGGTAAAAAGACAGGGGAATAAGACAGAAGGAAAGAAGGGAAACGAAGCTGCCAAATGAAAGAGAAGTGTTTCTGCAAAGGTCAGTAAGGGATAAGATTGGTTTGGAGTGAGCCAATACTACAGTGTAATTTGCAATATTTTCCAACACTTCAGAATAAGCATTCCTTGCTATTTTTAATACAGGCTTTAAGCCATGACTATCTAAATAGAGAGAGTAGGCATTAAAAGTTCATAGGGCTTGATATTGCCTGTAAAGAGGGAGCCCCTACAGAATTTTATTTTATTAGTAACCTTTATTAGCCTTGTAGCCAGTGCTGATTAAAGTATTGTGGCATATCTGTCAGCAGGCAGGAGTGCATGGAGATTATTAGCAACTGCATTTAAAAGTCTGAGAGCCAAGAGGTAGAGTCACAAGCCTGGAATACTAATTCCCATTTTACTCAGTGTAAACAGTCAAAGGGATGGATAAGAGCTTACTTGTCTCCTTTTATTGGCATGTTTATCTGTCCTTTTGCTCTTCTCCCTCACCATGTAACTAAGACAACAGAAAATAATACAAAGTATGAGGTACCTACAAGCGTGGGTCAAACTGATTTCAATGCAGAATATCTAAATTTGGCTGGTCAAACATAACTTCTGCCCCTCATAGACTAATGACTTCATTGGAATATATACACTCCACCTGCTCACAGGCAGATATGGACTAAATACTGATGGGAAATATGTATTCAGGAAAGGAAGCCCGTCAGCATTATGCATGTAGACACATTCCAGGCCTTTACCGAAGGATTTTGTTTGTCTTTTGTAGACATAACTTCTAACCCAGATGACTCAAATGTCTTCACTGAGAATATTCACAACTCACATTTCAAACTGAGCTGCATAAGCAGTTGAGTCACACTGCATTCTTTTATCTTGGGACTTAATAAATTACTTAATAATTTAAGAAATTTAACCCCATAATAATTTTTTGTGCTGCTCAAAGCAATTTTTTTTTTCCATGACTGACTGTGTTGCAGTTGCAGCAAAAGCTTGTTTTGGTCACAGAACCACAGAATTGTTGGGGTTGAAAGGGACCTCTGGAGGTGAACCAGTCCAACCCCCCTGCCAAGGCAGGGTTAATATTCCAATTAATGTATTTTCCTTAGGATGCATCCAAGCCAAACGTGAATAATGATGTTACAATATGCTTTGAAGTTAAACTCCACTTGGAAATGGCCAAATGTTTATGAACAATATCTTTCAATATTTATGATGCTCCATTCACCACTACAGTTCTGAAAATCCTGACACAAGTTAGGCAAAATTAGCCAGAGCTCTACTGATTTAGGAAAACAATCTGAGCACAGTTCAAGTATTGATGTAGTGAAAAATTTTGGGAAGATTTGTCTGTTTTCCCACTGACAGAAAAACTCTTCTGTCTGGCACAGAACTAAAACCAATGGATCATAAATCACTGAATTTTAAAGAACAAAAAAATCGTTTCTACCAAAGACAAGCCAGTTACTCAGCTGGTAACTGGAACTCACCAACAATGCTTTGGTATTTTCTTGCTAGAAAACCTTTTATGAGACTGAACATGACAGTGTGGTAGAAGAACCCCAAAGTTTTAAGTGAGCAATCTTTCATGTCCTCTTTTAGAATAACAAAGGGGAAAAGTAATCATAGGTATAACTGTAACATTGCCTGTGGACTGTGAATATAGATCATGTAATCATAATTAATTAAATTAACGAACCTGGGCAATATGCAGAGTTACCAAGGTATAGATTAAAATTTTAATAATCATAATAGAAAATGCCTCTGAAGGTAATTAAAAAAGCTCAGCGTCATCTTCCAAAATGTTTGTGTAAACAACTCCCTATTTTATTTCTGAAAATGTTGTGTACTTTAAAGCTGCCTGACAAACTTGCCCAGTTTAAAATTTGTATGAATTGATATAACTTGCCTCTAAATATTTGTTACTAAGCCTTGGTAATTTAGCGTGTTTTGCTTCTTGATCACTTAATGATTTTAGCATGTTTGCCCATGCAAAGTCGTATTTCTCTGCGTTCCTGCAGTTAAGAGATGTTCTGTCATCTGTGCTCTGAGAGCCTCTAAAGACTCCAGCTGAGCAGGGATGGTCCTGCACTCCCCTGGAAGCGCCTGAGGTGTGATCAGTGCCTGTTCCCACCCCGGTGTCTCTGGGATCCAGCCACTCCACACGGTGGTGGACCTGAACAGGCCACCCAAACAACACTCCTGGCAGTACCTGGAGACGCTGAATCTCACTTCCTAAACCTAATATGTCAAAGGAATTAATATAATGAATCACTATTATTTCTCTACTGAAGCAAAAAGGGGTTGAATTAAATTTCTCCCGTGTTTTCCAGCTCTCTGATGTGGATTACTGTGATTTTTCTGCTCTTGCTAAAAAGAGTCATCTGGTGTTCACCTGCTCCTACCCTTTATGCTGCACTATTCAGAGACCCCCTTGCCAGCTCTCAGTGAAACTTTCTGTAAAGCACAAAAATACAGTTACTGTGACTCACCTTTTCAGTGCAGGAAGCCCTGAATGTCTAAGCAAATTCTACCCCACTCTCTGACTAATAAAATAATATTTGTAGTGATATTGTCTTATCACAAAGATTTTGTTTCATGTTTTTGTTAATTTTTCTGCATTTTTGTCTGCAGTTCTATTCTCCACCTATTCCTTTTATTCTTCTATTTTACTTCTTTGGGACCAATTTCCTTATGGTCTTGCCACCTTCCCTGACCCGATAAACTGCCAGCACATGCTGTAAATTTTGGTCTCAGCTTAACTTTTCCTAAGGTAGATCTACCTTTTCTGTTCAGTTGGTCAGTGTTGCTCTGAGAAATATTCTGGATTTAAACTGTTGCAGAACTACTTTTGTCAAAAATTAAGCAGGTGAATCTATATGAAAATGAATGCCAAACCAGAAGTTTTAGTAGGATTTAATTAATACATTTTGATTCATCAGCCTGGCAATCATTTGGGTACAGTAACCAGGAATTTAGAGGAAGCATTGAGGTAGCATAGCCTGCAAAACTCAGTTGCAAAACTGCAAAAAATCTTGTCAGTGTAGCTTTATCAGAAAAAAGGCAAACCACATGGAATTCTGA
Organism: Lepidothrix coronata; assembly: GCF_001604755.1. Classification (NCBI taxonomy): domain Eukaryota; kingdom Metazoa; phylum Chordata; class Aves; order Passeriformes; family Pipridae; genus Lepidothrix; species Lepidothrix coronata. The sequence goes on along the minus strand of NW_016690312.1, from coordinate 1,523,023 downwards.
ACTCATTGCACAGAATAATGGTGAATATCAGGTCTATTTTACTGTCCAGATCAGCTTACAGAAGCTTAACCTACCTGCTTTAGGTCCATCTAGTGATTACTTTTCAACTGAAATTTTTATGGTAAAGTTTGCTGAGCCTGCAAAACCCATCTCTGTTCTACTGAGAAACAGAACTTTTATTTACTTAAAAAAAGAAGAATTAACATTTTGACAAACACAAGTCTCCCCCAGGGCATCCTCTTATGCAGGACACAGAATGTTTTCTGACAGAAGCTTACTCTCCAAATTCTCTACCAAATCATTCAGCTACATTTAAGTAAAATAACCCACCAAGTTACCTTCAATAACATTTGGAGAACTGTTTCCTCAAGTCTCTCTCTGGTTGAGTGGTAAACAAGGAGTTCCTTCTTCCACAGCTCTTCAGCCAGAGCTGAATTTATTCACAGTGCTCAAATTAGCAGCAAGAGAGTTCTCATCAGTGAATTAAGAAGTGTCACAAATCTGAGGGTACCTTTTTCCATCAGAGATCAGCAATTTGAAAGGCAGCAGAAAGCAGAGCTCTTTTAAATGATGATCTAATCTCATCACCTGTAATAGATCCACGGTGGAAGAAAAAACAACTGTGGGTGCAGCATTCTGAGATTCCATCTCGCCACCAACATTTGTTCAGTTTATTCACTTTTTGTATTATTCATTAACTGGTTTTGATATTGAATTGTGCTTTCATGTTCCAACTGCAGTTTTGTCTGAGAACTGCATAGAGACTACATAGACTGTATCACTGCCTCTTCAGAATATAAGGGGAAAATGTGTTTGCTCTTTGCTGAGGGTTCTTATCACAGCACATCCAGATGCAGAATCTGTAAGAATTCCACATAAGAATTTTAGAGACTCTTCGCTTTTAAATATCTCATCAAAACAGAAGGATTTCTTCCATTTGTTTGGATTCCTTATTGTATAAGGAATATTTCAGCTATAACATTTAAGTTCTTATACAGAGTCATGAGTCATTCAGCATTTGCACAGTTCAGTTCCTACAGCACTGGAGTCTGCCTTGGTGATACTTGTGTGTGGAATGTAAATTTACATATCTATAGCCAAATGTAAATTAGATCATGTATTAGAAATGTATTAAAAATAGAAATACAATTATACCAGCACATCCTTGAAGATGATTGCTACTATTCACTTTAAAAAAACACATGACATGACAACATAATGTGCATTTTATTTGGCTGCTGTGAGAACAGCTGTCGTTTCAGGGACCTAATAAGAACATATATGAAACAGGGTGGTTTTTTTCCTCAGTGTATAGAAGATTTATTTAAAAAAAAATAAAACAAAATCAAAAAAATTGTTTCTGGCATTTGACTTGACCCAAATAAGAAAAAAATCCTTCTCAACCTTAAGCAGATACTAAAATTAGATTTTATTGCTATTGCAGCATCAAATCCGAGATGTACCGATGTAGTTCTTGTGTTAGAGGGGTTTTTTTCAGCATTTATCAGGTATTTTTACCTGCTGAATTTGTTAAATACTCCCATCTCTATAGCTGCATGTTGACAAGCAACTTCCTCTGAGTTTGTAAGGGTGAATTTGTTAACATCACAGTCACCCTGTCACACTGCTCTCCTGATTGTGGCTAAGACCTCTTGATATGCCTTCCTGGACAGGATGAGCCTCAATAGATTTGTTTCCTGTTCAGCTGCCTCTTCACATAATGTACTCAACACTGGTTTAAACTGTAACATTCTCTTAGCACTAATCTGGGGTTTTTTCTGTGAAATTCTGCTCAGTTATTTGGTTTAAGGCATGAACCAAATGCATGTCACATTTGGGTACCTGATGTCACATCTGCTTTCACTGGGAGAAACAGAACTGAGTTTGTAATTCTGAAACAGTTGTGGCTGAAAAATTGGGGGGGGTTCAATTAAAAAAAAATAAAGATTAGGTTAAACAGGCAGTTTTAGACTTTTTCTTGGAAAGCTGGTTTCAGAAGACAGATGATTATTACTGTTTTATCCACAGAAACCAATGAGCCAGCAATGAAAAACTGTGCTGCAGAGGGGTTCTACCAGGGAAGGTGGTTTTAATTCAGTGTCTTAATGTACTGTTAGGAGGCAGAAGCTATACAGGACAGGGTGACTGAAAATATACCAGAAATGTGCAGCCCACTGCAAAGAAAACTCTACATTATAAATGTATTTGTGCACTATATAAACATGTAAGTGTATAGATACGTGGTGTATCGTAAACCCCGGGCCAAAATTCTCCATCCAGCTCCAAGGAACTCAGGGAGATCTTTTCCAACCTGAATGATCCTGTGATTCTGTGAAAAAACTCATCCCTAAGACTCAGCTTGTCCTTAATGGAATGACATGAAGAGGCCTTTTCAGGTGAGTTTAAATCCAGCTCTTTTGAACTCTCTGTCTTTGTAACCTTCACTTTCTTCTAACATAGTGGACAGGGCTGTGTTTTCTACATGAAAACTAAACCAGTCCATCTTCTTTGCTTCTTGGATTGACACCTGCACAACCCACACCACTAATTTTCACTTTTAAGTTTTGCACAGAAAGGGAAGGATCATTTATTTCTTAATTTAGGAGGATCAGAACAACCGTGAACTGCACAAGCTTTGAGACGTGAGGTGTGATGGTGAGGAAGAAGGAATAAATAACATTTACCTGGAAAATCAGCCTTTGCAAGGCAAGGCTGGAGAAAAGTTAAGCCTGTCTAACCTTTATACCTTCTTTTCATCAAATATAGATTTTTTTTTAGACCACAAAGTATTAAGTCTAAAACTGGAAGTGGACTACAAAAACAGAGTCCCAGATCTCTTGTGCCAACAATTAATGATGTTCTAGGAAATCCTACTTTGAGCACAAATGGATTAATATGTATAATGGCACAGTTCTGTTTTATAAACTTTAATATGGGAAGTGCTGTGCTAAGCCATAGTCTATTTAAAAATAGGCATTATAATGAAAGAGCTTTGATTGCAGACGCCCATTTCCAAAAATCTCTTTAATGCACTTGTTGCAGGGTTTCACCAGTAAACAGCTGGTGATTTTATGACCCATAAACACATTTGCCCTATTTTTAAAAATGGTGCACAGAGGAGCTACCGCATGATGAAAATATATACTATAGCACACTCCTCCACTGGCATCATGCTTTTAGTCAACCCTCATATTTATCCCTCCAGCCTTACACTGACAACTTATATGGAACAGAAAGAGATGCTGATCTTCACATCAACTGATTAAGAGATTGAAAAGACATTTTCTGCAGACTAATTGTTTATTTCCCACCTTGTAATGTAGATGGTTTGGACTATTTCATTTTCCCTTCAAAGTATGTGGATGAAAACACACAGGGAGAAATTACCCTACAACTTGTTTAAATAAATGGATGAGAACAGAGAGGCTGCAGTACAAGTGTTGCTACAGTTCACAGATTTATGAGAGGTTATTCAGAGTTTTAGAGAATAAGAGTGTCTAAAGAATTCCTTGATGAGTTTGAGATATAAATATGCCCAAGTCTTTAAAAAATAAATAAGAAAATACAGTCATAAATTAGAAAATAATAACATACCCATGGATACAATAAGAAGTCCAGGAACTTATTTCAACATTGATCAGTTATTTCTGAATAATTTGTTGTTCCATCAATAGTTATAAAAGAGGGTGAGAATTGATCAAATGCTGTACAATATGAGAATGTCTTGGGAAATACAGATATACAGATCCATTTTTAATTTTAGAGATAGTGTAATCTATTTTTATGTCAGTATACAATATGTTGATGTGAGGTTGCAAGACAAAAGTGCTATTATGATTACTTGTTCATACAATATTCCTCAGTTAAATGAATTGATTTTCCTATTTATCTGACGTGTGACTTCAGAGTTCTCTGTGGTTTGTTCAAAAAAGTAATATCCAAATTTCACAGAAAATTTGGCATTTGGAATGACAGCAAAAATAAAGAAAAGCAGCAAAACTTCTCCCAGCACAGTTTTGATGGATAACATAATTATTTTTCTTTGCAGTACTCTTACTTATCTAAAGACATTGTTTCAGTGTTCCTTTAAATGAATCCTCAAATACACAGGAGGATTAGGATTCCAGTTCAAGTAATCTCCAGGTTTGCAACATATTTGGTGATTACAACCACCATTGTCAAGCACTGGAACAGTCTGTCCAGTGAGTCCCCAGTGCTGGAGGGATTTAAAGACATGTGGATGTGACACTTGAGGACGTGGTTTAATGAGGCCTTGACAGTGCTGGGGGAGTGGTTGGACTTGATGATCTGGAAGGTCTTTTCCAACCCAAATGACTCCATGGTTCTACAAAGACCACTAGGATCTGGAAGGTAGAGAATCCTTGACATTTTCTGGTCAGAGGTTCAAGCTCTGTGAAATCATTGTACCTGACAACATCTGTGGGTGAGCCTGAAAGTGTCTTTGAATTAACTGAATTTCCTGGTTAGTTTTTTAGGTGGTGTGAATTTGTGAGAATATAAAGGGCAGAAAAGGAAGGATTTTTGCGTGGAAAAGGTTTGTTTAGCACCCAAAAGATACAGAATTAACTATCCTGAAAGTTAATCATGGAAGCACAAAATGGTTTGGGTTGGAAGGGACCTTAAATATCACCACCAGGGCCTCACCACCCTCACCAGGAAGAATTTATTCTCAATATCCCATCTAACTCTACTCTCTGTCAGTGCAAAGCCATTCCCCCTTGTCCTGTCACTCCAGACCCTTCTCAATAGTCTCTCTTCATCTTTCCTGCAGGCTCCCTTCAGGCATTGGAAGGCCACAATTAGATAACCCCAAAGCTTCTCTTCTCCAGACTGAACAATCCCAATTTTCTCAGCCTTTCCTGGTAGGATAAGCAAGGTAAAAATTATTAAAACTGTGTGAGGAGTATGGATGTGATGCAGTGAGGGTGGGAGAGATATTGCAGTCCATGTCTAGACTGATACACACACGGGCCCCACCAGTTTACAGCAGGAACAGAATGAGAACAGCAAGGTTCATGAAGGTTCATGGAACTATATCAGACATGGAAGCAAATTTTAAAGATCATGACATTCAGAATAACCAAAGAATCTCAGTTCTCACATGAGAGAACTGACTCATGATGACAAAGACCAGTTGCTTCAAATACTTAATACTTAAATACTTTACAGAATAAATAAAAGTACTCGTATGGTGAAAGTCAAGAATAATAACATAAAAAGTAAGATATAGTTAAATAATTTTCTACTAGTCTGACCTAACTGGAAAGCTTCTATAAAGAGGGGTAAAAAGTATATATGTAAGGAGAAAAAGGGATAAAAAATGCGCTTTCCCCACCTCAAGTCATGTTGGAGAATCTCCTCCAGTGTGATTGGTTTAGCAGCCCACTAGATTTTTATTTCTTTTGTGAAAGACTTTTATATCTGTAAAGTTTTAACATTTCATTTATCTAGAAAAATCTGAATTCATATGTCCATAATAACTTGATTGTAAAATTTTATATGGCAGTCCAAAAATCTTAGGAAAACTAATTGCATTTATTAGTGAGCAATAGGCACTAATTTTGAGTCCTCACAAGATTCCTAGCAATCATTACTCCAAAAGCAGTAGTTTGAAATTGGTGGTTAAAATAACTGCTTTGAAGGAAAGGATTTTTTTCTACCTCTGAAGAATAATAAACTAAAACTACCTCCTGGCAGACAAAGTGATAGCCTTTTTCATAAGAGCTTGAAAATGACTAAACCTGAAGCCGATAGTCTCAATTACATATAAATGTTCTGATCAGATTATATTAAGGACAACTGAATCCTCATTAGTGTCCACAGCCATTGCCATCAGGGCTTTGAACCAGGTGTGCAGATCCTGCAACACCTTCTCCCCCAAGGGAATTTTAGCTGCCTGTCTGCAAGGCCAGCTCTGATCCAGGGCTGCTGCCTGATCTTGGATTAGACCTCTGTGAAAATCTGAACCCACGTGAGGAAAAGCTGTGAGAAGCCTTGCTGGGGGAGCACAAGTGATGTTGGGTTTTCTGCTCCCTCGTCTGAGCTGCAGTGTCGGTGTGTCTGTGCCTGGCTGTGCACGGTGCTGATCCCAACACCAACCTGCTGCCTCGGCCTCCAACCCACCTCACTGGGGCTCCAGCTGCCCTTTCCATGCTTTGTGGGGTCACTGTTTGTGGGGATCACTGCCCTGCCTGCCCTGCTGCTCCCTCAGCTCCCAGCTCGCCTTCCCTTGCTGACCAACCCCTCCTTCTGCTGCCTCCCTGCCTCTGACAACCTCAATGAAAAGCTGTTTTGGTAGATCTATGTCCTGCCCAAATGGGTCACTACCTCACAGGCAGCACAGCGCACATCATACTGGTTTGTAGTTTCCAAAAGAGCAAGAACTGGAGAAAATTTAGTCTCTACCCACTGTTGTTTGGAGGGCACAGGACTGTCTGTTGTCCTTGGGGGTTTTAGGCCCCTGCTGCCATGCAAATGGGACAACCACAGCTGGGAGTCTCTTGGGAATGAGCAGCAGGAAACTGCAAAGCAAGTTCTGACCCTAATTGCAGCTTATGGGGAAAATTGTCTTGGATGAAACCTCTGGATGTCGTACAAATACTGAAACTGCTGAGCACAGTCAGCAAACACCCAACTGTTCAGGAGAGCAGGGAGCTCCTAGACGTCCTTGTTCTTAAAGAACAGCACTTGGGCAATAAAGAAGCAAGACAGTCAATTTGTTTGTGTGGTCATGTTCATGTGAAGGGACATGTGGACAAGGGGTGAGGATGAGGAAGACCTCACTATGTAGAGCTCAAGCAGTAAAGCCTCTGTTCTGTGCTAACTCTTACAAAGTTCAGAAGAGAAATGATAAATTCGAGGGGGGAAAAAAAGTCACCAAAAGAGGGAAACACCAGCTGTGCTTGAAAGTATTACCGAGTTGAAGTGAACCTGCAGACTTTCCTCACATGGCTAATTTCAGCCAAGGATTCTGTTATGTTTAAAACAGTCCTTATGACCTTCTCTAGGTTGCTATATAGTACCAAAATAGCCACATTTCTTTGGGAAACCAAATAATCCCTCCCCCAAACCATAATGTTCTGCTCTAAATGCCAATAATCATCTTACTTACATAATACACACTGTAGGGTAGAAACAAAAATTAATAATGAAAGAATCACCATAGAATCACAGAATGCTTTGGGTTGGGTGGGACCTCAAAACTCATCCAGTTCCAATCCCTGCCAGGGACACCTTCCACCAGCCCAGGTTGCTCCAAGCCCCCTCCAACCTGGCCTTGGACACTTCCAGGGATCCAGGGGCAGCCACAGCTTCTCTGGGCAACCTGTGCCAGGGCCTCCCCACCCTGACAGAGGAGAATTCCTTCCTAGGTAAAGATTTTCTTCCTAAAATATAAAACCACGCTGGTGAGTGGTTTGAGGCAAATGCAGGAATATCAAGATGAAAACTTGGATTTGTGGTACCTTTCTTGTGAGATCAAATATGCACCCCGAGGAAATGTGAGCCACTACCACGTGCCCACATCATGTGCTTGGTATCTGGGGCCAGGCAGTTCCCAAAAACATCTGAGAGACGCTTCCTATAAACTCTACCAACATATCTCACCTGTACTTGAGACATACAACAGTGTAGCTCATTTTTAGGATGTCCCTACAGACTCCTGGTGACACCAACTCCAGGTATTTTCCACCCAGGCACAGGGTAACACAGAACTCAACTGCAGGGAGCTGGAGCTGACCCTGCTCAAACACCATGCAGATGGACGTGGAATACAACATGAAGATTTCTATCCATTGTAAAGCTTATATATCTGGCAGAAATTCAATTTGGACCCTTCTCTAGCCATTTTTTACCTCCACCTCGTGGCCTTAAACACAGCAATAAACACACATTAACACAATGGGAAAGAAACAGGCACTGTGACTCTGAGCAACCTCTGCCAGGTCATCCTTGTAGTTCATTACTCTGTAATTTATTAAACAATGTCCAGAGAGATCTAGGGAGTTTTCACCGAGCTCACATAATTAAATATTAAAGGAAAATATTATCTCATTCAGCTGAAATAGAAACCTTGATGCAAGTTAACTTGCTGAAATCCAAAATGCATCTTTAACATTCTGCTTGCTATTTTTTCAGTGAACAAAAATTGACTTACTCTGCACTAACAGACAAATTTATAAACTGACACCACATTCCATCATGACAGAGGTGAATTTGGAAAGCAGCTTGATAGTTAGTAAAGCATTATCACTAGCTGTATAGACAGTACATTTCTCCACAGAAAGATTAATAGGAGAAGGAGAAAACTTGCTGCAGACCTTTGGAATAGAAAATGTTCATGAGGTAATGTAAAAAGCTGTTCTGAGGTACCTTTGCATCACCAAGAGGGAACTTAATTTAGATGTTCAATATTAGTGTCAAGCTCTGAGGAGCACTTCGGATCACAACAGCAGCAATTAACAAATATATTGTTGGCACCTGAATTCATCCCACAGGGCACAAGTTCAGAGAAAGCACCAATCTCTCAGCTGGTTTGCATTTCATTTTCAGTGACCTCATCTTTAAAAAGTGTTTCAATTGGTAGCTGGGTTGTTTTTTTTTTTCACCTAAGGAAGCCACTGTACCAAGTTTGGAAAGTGTAGGTCTGTAAAATCTGTAAATTGCAATATTTTTCTTTGTTCAACACTGCAATGGGACGGGTCTCAACAGGCATCTTCTCTTAGGCCACATTACGATCAACAATTGCATCTTGAGCTTAACTAGTCTGCAAGGGTTTCCAGCTACATTAACCACTGGGACTTTTTATTGCCTAAAAACTGTAAGGAAGCTATAAAGTAACATACTCAGCACAGTGAATACACAGCAACATTAAAAGGAACTGTTATAGCTCCACTTTAGGTGCCTGGGATACATTAAGTGTCATAAGCAGCTGCTTTTATATCACAGTTACAGATTACATATTGCTTGCTACATCAATCTTAATAGAATAATTCTAATTATTCTATCATTTCAACCAAGTTGCTCTAGACAAATAGAGGTTAAATATTTCTTTCTCTGAAGTTTAATACAGAAAGGTTTTTTTATTTGTAAGCCAATTAGAACAAAAAAAAACCCCAGCATTAAGAAAATCCAAACCACTTTTTATTTAACAGGATTTGTCAAGGAGCAGTTCTAAGCATTTTTTGTTTGCTCTTTAAGTTTTAAACAACAAAACTTAATCTTCAAAGGTCTCTTTCAGCTCCTTCTTCCCCCTTACACCAACATTGAGGAAAGAAGAAAATAAAAAATTGTTATAGTCATTTTCCAGTACTGCGGCTAGGAAAAAGAAGATCAACAGTCTTAAAAATTTTAATTATTTTTCCTCATATTTTTATATATTAAGAAAACCCTGCACACTTGGAACAAAGAGGAGGCAAAAGCAATGTATTGATTGTTTTGCAAGTTCATTTTTCCTTGGGTTTTGGTTGAGTTTCTTATAGCACTCAGAGGAATGTTGTGTTTTAAAGAAGACTAAAACGGTCTTAATATCACAGAATCATTTAGGCTGGAAAAGCCCTCCAAGACCATGGAGTCCAACCTGTGCCCCATCCCCACCTTGTCTCCCAGCCCAGAGCACTCAGTG